>NW_016690443.1:843770-877363 GCF_001604755.1 Lepidothrix coronata
AGCCCTTTTATCTGTGCTGCAAGGTCTGTAGAGAAGGTGGATGTTCAGTGAGACACCAGAACAGGCTGCCCAGAGAAGCTGTGGCTGCCCCATCCCTGGAAGGGTCCCAGGCCAGGCTGGACGGGGCTTGGAGCAACCCGGGATAGTGGAAGGTGTCCTTGCCCGTGGCAGGGGGTGGCACTGGGTGCTCATTAACATCTCTTTCAACACAAACCATTCCATGATTCAATGATATTCTTGTCTCACCCTGCAGTGGGCTTTTCTTCCCAAAACTCTGAGCCTGCTGCAATCTTGAGACCTGACTGGTCAGATGATGGAGCCTTCCTGGTCTTTCTGGGGGCATCTCCACAGTTGCTTCCTCAGCACATCAACACAGATCAACCCTTCACCCTCACCCAGGCCTGATGCTCTGCAGGGGTGTGGGGCTGTGGGAATTGATCCTAAATGGTCTTGAAAAAGGAGAATATTAGGATAAGGGAGAAGGAGGAATTCTTTCAGAATAAGGTGGTGTAAGATGGCTCAGGGAAACAGTAGCAGCAGTGAGAGGGAAGCAGGGCTGGGGGAGGAAGGCAGAGCTGGGACCCCCACACTGGTCATGTGTGTGGGGGCCGGGGCTGGTGGGCACACGGGACCCTCGCTCCGTGAGCCGGACACGGGCTGCGGGCTCGGCTCGGCTCTGAAGGAGAAGAGGCCCCACAGCAGCAGCTTAGTGAGGGGCCTGGTGTTTGGTCTGTTCCACATCAATGGGGCGTCCAGCTGTGGCTGAGGATGAAAGCAAGCGAGAGAGAGAGGATTAAAGGCTCCCAGGGTCTCCTCTAACCCGCCTAAGACTCACCAAGAGGGCAGTGTGCGGCTTCAGGAAGGCTTCTTCATATGGAAAATATTATGTGAGGGAGAGAAAGAGGAGGGGGAAGGGAGCAAGGAGAGAGAGACTTCTGTCCAGAGAGTGCTGGGGGAAGACTGACCACTAAAAGCACTTTGGAGGTTCAGATCGAGCCCAGGAGAAAGCGCTGAGCTCTGCCACACCTGTGAGTGTGACGGGGCACAGGTGTGATGAGTTTGGGGGGGCTGCAGACAAGGGCAGAGGAAAAATAAAGGGATGAAAGAAGAGGGAAAGTGGAGAAGGGGAATGAGGAGGCTGGCAAAAGGGAGGTGAAAGGAGAGAGATGGAAGGGGAGGTGGTGAAAGGCGGGCTGAGGGCCATGAGGGGAGCGGGAGGTGGTGACAGCCTGGCTGTCTGCTCCATTGTGCAGGATCCAGGTGGGCAGGTGGGAGCCCCACGCTCAGCCCTCCTGGCCCGTTCCCTACCCTGCCACACTGCTCCAGGAATGCCTGTGATGGGGAACAAATTGCTAACAGAAGTGAGACATTTTGCACTGCACACAAGCGAGTTTCCAGTGCAAGGTTTCCTGTCAGCGGCCGGGCCGGAGGGTGTGGAGCCCTCCTGCCTCTGGCAGGATAATCCCGTGAGTTAACACACAGCCTTGGTTACGGTGCAGGATGAGGGACCTGAGGCCAGGCTTTCCTGCCTCCTGTTTTGGCTGCCACCGTTTCCCTGCTTCCATTCCCTGGTATTTTCTACTTCCCCTGCGTGTGGCATTCCCAGTCTCATTAGCCCTTCCTCCCCCACCACCTCCCACCGCTGAGATCTCCCCGGCATTCACAGGCTTCCACTCCACTTTCCTCCTTGATTTATCCTGGTGAACTGAGTGACCTTCCTCGACCTCATTTTCATGGTCATGTGAGCACAGGCAGGCACTTGGGGAGGGCAGGTCATGCCTCGCTCCCTGTCCGTGGACACCGACACTCCCCCTCACACCGGGCTGGGGTGGTGGGTGCTCACACTGCGGGTGGGTGCCCAGCACCTGGATCTGCAGCAATTCCTTGCACACCAGGGTCAGAGACATGGAAAGTGCTGGCTGAAAAACATGGAACTGCTTGTCTTTGCATCTCTGCACACTCGGATGGTGTTCAGCTGAGCTGGTGTGTGTGCACCAGCAGTGTGCAGGGAAACACTCTGGTGTGTGTCGCTCTAGAGACAGGCACAGCTTTTCAATTTTCCATCACCTGTGCTTTGAGGGATCCCACAGAGATACCTAGTCTGTCCCTGTGAGAAGTGCACACAGATACTTTCTCTCCTTTACAGAATCCCAGAATGGTTTGGGTTGGAAGGGACCTTAAAGCTCATCTCATTCTCTGCCCTGCCATGGGCAGGGACACCTTTCACTAGACCAGGTTGTTCCAAGCCCCATCCAACACGGCCTTGGACACTTCCAGGGATGGGGCAGCCACAGCTTCTCAGGATAGCCTGTGCCAGGGCCTCCCCACCCTTGCAGGGAAGAGTTTCCAACCTGGCCCAGGTTTCTGTGTTCTTGGTCATCACTGCAGAGGCTGAAAAGTCTCCAGATGGACCTGACAAGCCAAAATGCAGAGCTGGGGGATGTGCACTGCACTGGGACACACCTTGTCTGTGTCCCTAGTAGGAAGGAACCTCTAGGACCACAAATATCCTGATGCCCTGTGACTCCTGATGGAATCAGTGGATTTTAACAGGAGAGAGATCACTTCTCCCTCCTCCCTAGAAAACACATCTCTGAGTCTCTGCTCCTGGGTCTGAGGAATTTTGGACAACAGTCTGAATGTCTGAAGTGTCAGAGGAGCAGCCAACCCAAAGGTGCTGCTGAGTTTTGGGGCAGCAACTCAGGTCTGATCCCGTTTGGGCACTCAGCTGCACCCCACCCAGGCTCCACTCCAACATCCCAAAGCTGGGTGTCTTCCACACATTTGCTGAATAGCTGGCAAAGTGGTTTGCCCCCTTCCCTCGCCCAGCGGCACATAAATCCCTTTGCCCCTAGTCTGGAAATCTGCCTTCCTGTCCCTCCCTTCCCTGCCTTCCTGGGAAGCCAGCGTGGATGCAGTGCTGCCGGCTTGCCTGTCTGAGCTGCTTAGTTAAGAATAATAAACAAACTCCTAAATGGAAGGATATTCTTTAAACCTGCCTTGTGCTGCCTGCCAGGGAATGCAGGCAGCAGAGCCCACCTCCTGTCCCCCTCCAGCCCCGGCTCCAGGCTCTCCTGAAACCTGATCTGCTCCGCTGTGGAGCTGCACCATGGCCTCTGCGTGCACCTTCCCCCCTGACCCTGTCTGGATTCTCCTGTCCTTTTCCTGACACACTCCCAAGGAGCACGTGCTGCTGGCTCACACACACCCCACGGAGGGGCTCACGGTGGCACAGCCACAGCTGCACTCCCAGGTCACTGTGCCACTGCCCAGCCGGGCACGAGGGGGACTTACAGATGGAGAATCATGGAATTGGGGAATGGTTTCGGTTGGAAGGGACCTTGAAGCTCACCCAGTTCCACCCCCTGCCATGGGCAGGGACACCTCCCACTAACCCAGGTTGCTCCAAGCCCCATCCAACCTGGCCTTGGACACTTCCAGGGATGGGGCAGCCACAGCTTCTCTGGGCAACTTGTGCCAGTGCCTCACCACCCTCACAGCCAAGAATTCCTTCCCAATATCCCATCTAATCCTGGCATCTGGCAGCATGAAGCCATTCCCCTTGTCCTGTCCCTCCAGGCCCTTGTCCAAAATCCCTCTTGAAGCACAGATGTTCCTGTGGTCACTTGTTCTGCTTCATAGTCTGCTGTTTGCAGCTCTTCTGACACAGGTATGTCCTTCCCTGTCTCTCCATGTTGCTCATGCACCTTTTATTCAGACACAAAGGCATCTTTTCCCACCTTCTCGTGCTTGTTCCCTCCTTCCAGCTCACACAGTTGCCCAGCTTTCCTTGTCTGTGTCCCATTTTCCTCATGCCAGCACTCACAGCCCGCAGGAAGCCGATGTCAGCTGGAGGCTGAGCAGTCCCTGGGACCCTCCAGCCCTGCCACACTTTTCAACCCACTTCTCATTTTTCTTCTTCTCTTTCTGTAATTTATTGTTTTCAGCTCTCCTCCTCCTCCTCAGTGCCTGCTGAAGGGAACTCATCTCCTGCCTCTTCTTTCTGTTTTCATCTTAAGAAAGAAGGGAAAAACCCATTTTGCTCTTTCCCCAGCTCCAATTCCCCTTCCACCCCCACACCCTCCCACCTCCCTTCCCAGCCCTGAAACCTTTTCCTGATAGTGTTGCTGTAACTGTTCAATTAAAGGAGCAATTACAAAATCAATCAAAGCGAACCGTGTGCCGTGTGCCGAGGGGGCAGCGCCGGGGAGCGGGGACGGCGCCGGGCCCAGCCCAGCCCCGAGGCAGCTCAGCTCGGGCTCCACTTGTCTCGACTGATGGTGAGAGGTTGCTCTGAGGACAGGGGCTGCCTTCTGCAGGGTCACACTGGCATCACCAGCCTCACACACCTGCAGAACTCCCCTCTGGAACAAATCCTGGCAGAGCTCTCGGTACAAACCACGGTTTTTGGGCTGAACCGGCCATTCCACGACTCCATGATTCCAACATGATCAGCCCCCACATGGGTCTTGGGCAATTTCAGGGGGTTACTGACTCCCTGCTGATTCCCTCTCCCCCTGGAGTGGATGTTCCTGCTCCTGCTGCACCCAAGCCATGGAATCAGTGTGTGCCCTGGCTCTTTGCCACACGCTGTTTTCTCACCAAGTGGCACTCACACTGTCTCACTCCCCACTGTCCATGTCTCTTCAGAACTATATCCATGATTTCCACTGTGGGAATTCCCTTCCAACACCTGCAGCCCTTTGGTGCTGTCAGCACCAAGCCTGGTCCTGACACAGAGGAAGAAATCCTTCCAAACTCATCTCAAACAGGGGAAGATGAGCTGGAGAACAGGTTGGATTAAGAGGAAATTGTGCAAAGCAGATGAGTTTTGGTTCACATGTGGGCAGAATCATGGCAGCTTCCCAGTGGTGTGAGGAAGTCAGCTTTGGTACATCCAAGGAGACCCAGATCCTGCTCCTGGTTACACCAAGCCTTGAAAGGCTGAGGCAAACCACTGAGAACTGGGGACCAGAGACCTTAATGGAAAGGATGGGAAGGGCTTTCTTGTCTTCTTAGGAAGACATCCATGAAAGGAACACCTTTTAGAAAGCCCTTTGCTTTAGTATAATCCATCAGAAGCACACCTTTGTCTTGCTTCTGGGTTCTGGTTGTGCTCTTCAAGGTACATTTCCCTCCAGATTGAAGGGAAGCAGGATTGGAGCCGTTTAATGATGAGCTCTTATCCCAGACTTGACCCTGATTTTGCACAGTCAGAGAAGCAGCATCCCAAAGGCTTATCATTCCTTTCAGAGCAGGAATCTGGCAGGTTTCCTGGGGCAGGAGTCCAGTTTGGCTTTAATTTTTAGTGAGTAATACTGAGAGCCTGGTCACCCCGCGGGTCCCGTGGAAACAGGACTGTGCTGACACGCTTCCAGTGCAGCAGGAGGGACAAATCAATCTGCAAGGAGGCTTTAATGAGGCCCCCATCCCTGGTTTTTTTGTTTGCTCACACCCCAGTTCACTAGAGCTTTATAAATTAAATACTGAAATAAGCACACAACTGCTGCTGTACCCTGTTCCCAAGCTCCCATGTCTGACAGAGATGTTCAGTGCTGCAACAACACTCCTCTATTTCCCCACCCACCTGGAAATGACAGAATGAAGAGGGCTGGGAAGGGAGGAATTTGGCAGAGGGGTAGGTTGATTTTCCTGCAGTTTTTCCTGCTGCTGCCATGGTATCTTGGATTGTGCTGACACCATTTAGGGTGTATTTACCAGGTGTGCCAGGGGTGCCTGGAGCCTTTGGCCTTGGGGGTTGTATAAATCAAAGGAAATGAGTGTTTCCAAGCACTTTTAGGCTGTAACTTCAGCCCAGCTGTGCAGCCCCGTGGGGCGATGCAGGTCTGCGGGTGCTGCTGGGCTGGGACTGTTTTGATCTTCTGTAATTTTGGGAGCTGCCCATGGTTGTGTCCTGTGGCTCTTGGTCCTACAAACATTTAACCTGTGACTTTCAGGCAGGCTGGTCCCATCCCCGTCAGCCTTTGGTGACAGCCTGAAGGAAATTCTCATTTTTCTTGGTGGGTTTGGGACCGAAGTGTCTGCGATGGGATTCATTTGTGGGAAAGATCTGAACTGCCAAGAGGGACAGGGAGGGATGTTATTTTGCAACCCTTTTGTCCCAAAGCCACAAATCTGTCATTCACAGCTCTGCCTGTCCCTTGGCTCTGTCATCATGGGGGGTGTGGAGCAGCCTGGCCTGTGGCCCTGCAGGACCGTCCATCAGGGCACAGCGGGGAAGGAGCAGGTCCCAAATTTCTGATTAGGAGGGAGGAAAACCCACTTGGCTCCAGGGAGGACAAGTCCCCCTGCAGCAGAAAAGGACTACACAGAGGCTGCTGGTGTGAGAACCCTCTCAGTTCCTCCACTTCATTGCTGGGGCTGGAGGGAGGTGGAAAAGGGACCTGAACACGCTCTCGCTTGGTTTCTGCCAGGGGGAGAAACTGTTGTCTCCAAGGAATTGACTCCTGATTTATGAGGGTCTTGCTCCTGACTTGCAGTAAGATGAATAATGGGGAAATTTCTTACAATGAGGGTGGGGAGGCCCTGGCACAGGTTGCCCAGAGAAACTGTGGCTGCCCCATCCTTGGAAGTGTCCCAGGCCAGGTTGGACGGGGCTTGGAGCAACCTGGGCTAGTGGAGGGTGTCCCTGCCCATGGCAGGGGGTGGCACTGGATGATGTTTAAGGTCCCTTCCAACCCAACCCAGCCTGTGATTCCATAAAAACCCAGCTCCTGTGCTTCCAGATCCCAGCCTGGAATTCCCTCACCCCCAGGCTTTGCTCCCAGGGTCAGGGCCAGTCCTGCCCAGTGTCCCTGTGGTGTGACAGGGGCTGGGTGGGGACAGGGCCACCTGCCCAGGGTGCTGCAGGGTGCTGAGCTGTGGCACCGGGTACGAGCCTCTGGCCTTGTCCAGCTGCCTCTTTGCCATCTATATTTGGTAAAAAAATGATTTGGAATTGTTTGTTTGTGGCTCCTTGGAAACCCTCCGGTAGAAATGGCTTCTTTTGTTTGGTTACTTGGGAAAAATATTTCCCCCTCCTTCTTTCACTATTTTGAAACATTAAAAAAGCAAAGCTTTAAAGAGCCCAGGAATATCCCTGACTGTCACCAGCCTCTGTCTCTCCTCCTGGCTCCCTGCTCTCTCCCTGATACTCTGCTCCACCTTCCTGTACATCCTGACAACGAAAACACCATTTAAATGTCCTCGAAGTTTCTCCTTCCATTGAAAAAGGGGATTTATTCTCTTTTTTTTTTAATCAGAATTAATGTGATTCTAATGTGTTCCTTTTGATCTTCAGGGGATTTTTTACACTGATGATCCCTAATTTTGAATTTTTTTTTCTTCTTTTTTGGTTTTAATTGTTTTAAAAAGCTTTAGCGAAAGGGAAAAAAAAAATCCATCCTACTTCTTTGGCACATCTTTAACCTTTAAGTACCTCCAGAAAAAAATGTTTAAAATATATTATACATTTTTAAAGAGGGTGCGTTTGACAGGTCAGTCTCAAACCTCTCTCTCTTTTCTTGCGCTGTGTTGGAATAAGACAATTTTGCAGCTTGGATTTTTTTGACAGTTAAATTGCAATGTAGGCAGAGGGTGGAATAGGGATCCTGTCTCTTTAACTCTCTAACTAGACAAAGACTTTTCCCCTCTGAGAGCTGAGCCCGGGATCAGAACTGTCAGATGATCTCGTAGCACTTGGGAGAGTTTGCAAAGTCATAATTATATCTTTTAACCTGTCTTGCTCTTTGCAAAAGAAAGGTCCTATTATATTGAAATGAGATTATTAGCCATCAAATACTTTCTTTCTTGGGATTCTTCTTCTTTAAAAAAAAATTCAAATACCTTAACTACTTTGCAATTGAATTTTTATAAGATTTACTTTTCGCTAAATAAGTGTTCTGCAGCAGCTATTTTTTTAAAGTATTTTTAAAAGGGTGTTTTCAATATGCAGATGCAAAAAAAATCAGACTAAATGTCTGAAATGTCACCTGGATAATTAAAGGAAGGTAAAGTTTCAGAGCTCAGTTCAGGTTTTTTCCCTGGCTTACTTGGTGAGCTTCGCTATTCCCAAACCCTGCTGCTTTTCCTCATTTCAATGCCAAAAATATATTTTCCCTGAAACCCAATCGTTTTCAACCTTCCATTTTCTCTTTTTTCTTTTTTTTTTTCCCTGTGTCTTTTCTTCATGAAAAAATGAAAATGAAACCCCAAATAACTGGAGAAGGTTTTTTTAATGCACACAATTGAAATCCCTGCACTGCAGTGTCAGTGTGGGCTGGAACAAAAGGGGATGAGTCTCTGAAGCAATCAGGGTATCACCAGAAATCAAAGGGAAATCCAATCCCAAATTCAAGAAAGAGCTTCTTAAGCAAGCTCATCCAGTAATAGTTGGCACAACAGTTACACCCAGGCAAAATTTGGAACTTGAGATTAGGAAACATTAGATATTTAACACGTTTTTAAATATCTGCCTGCATAAGGATTGGAAGGAATATGAAATAGTTGAAATTTGTGGACAATCTGTGCCTGATCCCAAGACCTCTGAAGCCAACCGAGGGTCCTTCCCCCTGCTCTGGCTCCAGCACCCTGTGCTGGGAGGGACTGGTCATTTTAATGGGATGATTAAAGTCATTCATGGCTGAATAATTCAGATTGTGTCAGCCTGTCCTTTATAAACTCTCTTTGCATGGGTGGGTTATGTGGTGGCCATAAAAATTCATTCTGAGATTAAATTCAGTGTGTGTGCCAGTCTGACAAAGGGTTTGTTCCTGGTGCAAACTCTCCAGGAACTCACAACTCGTTTACATGGGTTTTAAGGGATTAGATACCTTTAAGTTTTTAAAATATAATTTTTAAAAGTAATTTTAAAGATGCTCTGTAGGGCTGCAGGACTCTCCATCACAGGAGTCTGGTGTACTTTTGAACCCCTCAGGAAGGGCCTCAGCTGTGCTGTTGTGATCACATGTATTTCCTGGTGACCATATTCTTCTTTTTTTTAATTCCAAAGCCTGAGAACAAAGACCATGGTTTAACACACCTGATTAACCTTCTCAGAGATGTCTGGTCATAACACAAACCAGGTGAGGGACAGAACAGAACAACCTCCCCACGCTGAAGGAGGCCCTGATTGAGAACGAGCCCCACCTGGGGAAAGGTTTTTAATGAAGAACCTCAGGACAGGAAGGTTCAGGAATTCGTTGAGCTGCACCTGCTGAAAGTTCCATAAACCCCAGTACCTGCTGAGAGGGACACACAGAGTTTCTGTCTCTCCAGAGTTCCCTCGTGCTCCTGGTGCTTTGGTATGGAAACCTCTCCCTGCCCTACCTGGTTTTAATACTCACAAGCCTATTGCAAACTAAAATACGTGGGGTTTTTCCCTTGGTTTACAGGACAGACCCAGAGCCTTCAAGGAAACTACTGGATACGATCACCAGGTGTTCTCTGTCCATCCAGCTTTTGGGTTTCATGCTGAAGCTGCATCAGCCACCTCTGAGTTCAAGGTAGGAGCAAATGTCTGGTTTTACTCCTGCATTTGCGCCCTTGTATTTCTTTTCCAACTGGATGACTCGAGCAAAGAGTGACAGATATTCATATAGTACCTGGCTAAGCTGCCTTTAATCGTCTGTGTGTGCTGGGGAGCCAGGAGATAAGGCCAGAGAGCCAGTTCAACCTGTGTGAATTGGCAGTGGCCCCCTGACTCCCTGGAGCAGCTCCAGTTTACACCACTGAGGATCTGACTTGGAATTTCAAGGCTTTTCAGTTACTATCATAAATATCTCTTCTTTTTCTTGGCAATGAAATAATCTATAGAGTGGTTCCAAAAAATTAAAAGAAGCTGTTGGCAGATGTGTCTATTAGTTTGAGCTGGAGGTTTTTGGCTTTTTCGAGGCCTGAGCTCAGACGTGGGGTAGCCGGGAGGCTTCTGGGCGTCCACAGTAGCTTTACCTTTGGCTGGGCTGTTGTTCCTGGAGGAATGTGCTTTGTTTCTGGGGGTTGATTGGAGAGGGGTGTGGGAGAGGTTTAAATGAGAGACTCAGGAAGTATAGAACAAGAGGAATTCAAGAGCTGTCCGTCTGTCTTGCTGATGACCTCAGTGAATCCGAAAGTCCCCTGAGTCAGTACCTGTGTTCCAGCCTCGGGCAGGGATGGTGTGTGGGTTAGGGAATGCAAGCACGAGGTGATGTCCAACTTTGCTTACTTAAAATATGAAAAATAGTGCCTTTCTAAGGGCAGATTCCTATAGAAGATGTTCTCAGCCTCCTGGGAGTCACATTCCTTGGCGGGGCAGGAGGTGCTGTGCTCTGGAGCCCGGCAAAGCCAGGCCTGCCAATGCCATGGACGGGGATCGGGGCTGGCGCCGCTGTGGGTGTGGGTGTAAACACCAGCCAGCTGTGCCAACCCCAGCGTGCCCTGGCTGTGCTGCCTCTGGGGCCCTGCTCCACTTCAGCCTCTCCAGAGTGGTTATCAATGAGCTCCCGGTTCCGGGGGACGTGGAAATCGCCGTGTTTACTCTCCTTTGGCAGCAGCCGCCGGCCCTCGGGGGCCCTGAAGTGCTTCCTTGAGCTCAAGAGCTGCTGCTCAGCAGCTTTGTAGGGCAGGTCTGGGAAGAAACCAAGCCCATTTTGGAGAGAAAACTGAGGTCTCATTTGCTGTAGCTCACCCAGATGTCCCCTGGTATGTCCTGCTGCTGATCCACTGCCGTCACTGGCCTGTGCTCACACTCGCCTACACAGATCAAGGTGAAAGGTTGTATAAATTGCCTATTGGAGCATAAGCTGCCTGGATTTTATAATTTGGCCCCAGGACTCATTCAGGAAAGACGTCAAAGCCTTTTGCTCCGTTATTTGTGCTGAGCTAAAAATAACTTTGGGGGCCCCACCTCAGCTGACCACACTCCCTTGAAAACCCAGCACAGATGCTCCCGTGCTGCTCTCCTGGATTCTGGCAGCCACAAACCAGAGCCATCAGAAGCTCAGACCCCACTGCTCCTTGTGGTGACATCTTTCCTCATGGGAATCCTTGGCTCTCTTGGGACACAGGGAGCAGCAGCTCCTGCCCAGGGAGGAAGGACTTGGTGTGTTCCTCATGCACCTCGTCAGCTCTCTGTGGTGACCTGGGGGAGGTTGGTGGTCCATCTACCCCCCACATTCATGAGTGCACCTGCAGACACCTTGTCCTTGGTTCCTGCCATGCTGCTGGAATGTCATTTGCCAGTGCCAGAGACCAGTGCAGGCAGGATTTGTGTTGGTGTGCCCTTTTTGGTCAATACTAATATCCCAAACTTCAAATGGAGCATTTTTCCTAAAGCAGCTCCACTTCTTGCTGGCAAGACAGTTTTATCACCCTCAGATACTCAGCACTTTCCAGGCTGGATCAATGGGCAATTGTTCCAGAAACACATTGAACTTCCCCAGGCTGTGTCTCTCTGTTGTGGTTTTTTATTTTTTATTTTATTTCAGCCTTTAACAAAACCCCCAGAGATCTGAGCAAAAATAGTAAGAATAAGAAAACAAATTCTATCATAATTTTTGTCAAGGCCAGGGAAATAATTGCCCAGCCTGCTCTGCTCCTCCTTCACAGCCCCAGAAAGGTTTTACGAGCTGAAGCAGTTGGTCTCTCAGGAGGTGCTTGAGAGGAAAAGGAGACCACGAAGCCAGGGCCGTGTTTTCCATCTGGAGCTTCCCCATGGAAGCTGAGTGTTCTCCCCCAGCTGTGGCTTGGGCCAGCTGAGCCCAGGCAGTGGCAAAGCTCTCAGATCAGTGTCAGGAGCTGACACCAGGCCCCTCTGTGCTGACCATTCCTGGGGACCGAATACATCTTGATTCCATATTTTGGTTTTACAGGCCCTGCACAATAATCACCTCTTAATTCACCCTCCCTCCTCTCTCTGCTGAGGAACAGCAGACGGGAGATTTCATGTGCCATAAATATTTAGATTGTGCCTGTGTGTTTATAACACTTGCTGAGAGTGTAACTGGAGCAGCTCACACTCGGCAGCAACACCTGATGCCGGGGAAAGTTTTCCATCACCTCATGTGGGCCGTGGGGCAGCTGTGGGCTGGCCCACACTGGGGACCAGTAGCCGTGTTGTCCTGCCCCGTCCTCTCCTGCCACCCCCGGGAACAACAACAGCACCAATAATAACAGGGATGGGATTTCATGTCCCTGTGGAGCTGCTGCTCCAGAGGATGCTGGGAAAAAAGCTGTGGCTGGGATGGAATGGAAAATTCCTGTGGTGTTCCTGTGGGGGTGTGATGGGGGAAGCAGGTCCCTCGTGTGACCAACAGGTTCCAGGCCATGTGTGCCTGGAGATCCACAGGGCTTGTGTGTGTCTTGGCCTCTCCAACACAGAACCATGGAATGGTTTGGGTTGGAAGTGACCTTGAAGACCATCTCATTTCCCCCCCTGCTCTGAGCAGGGACACCTTCCCCTAGACCAGGTTGCTCCAACCTGTTCCATGGCTCAGTTCCCCTTGAGAAGGTGGAGTAACTAATGCAGGAGGTTTTCAAGAGCAGGTCAGACCTCAGGAAGGACACTAAAGGTGATCTTTGGGAGCACAAGAAGGGCCTGGCTGAGGTTCTCAGCCCCTTCCCAGAGGTGGTGGCCCAGGCCAGGCTGGGCTGTGCTGGTGGCCCTGTTGGGTGCAGACTGGGCAGACTGGGAGGCTCTGCAGGGCTGCAGCAGCAGGTTTGGGGGGGCACACGGCTCAGCCTGGTGTTTTCCAGAGCAGCAGGTCTCTGAAGTGTTATGGAATTTTTTGTGCTTTAATAAATGTGTTTTTACTAATGTTTCTTAAGGGGAAAATATTTTTCTTTTGTTTCTCTGTGTAGCCTCTTTAGGACTTTCTGTGGAAGTGCAGCCAATAGTATGAGCTTTGGCTCTTTTTTCCCCTGTCCTGTGCTTTTTCTCCCCCTTTTTTTTTTTTTTTTGGAGAGGAAATAAATCTCAGTTTTCAGTCCCTTCCCTTGCTCCTATTCCACTTACCTGCTGGGTTCAGTTCTGTGGCTTTAGAAACAGGAGTAATGACTCAATGGCAAACATGGGAAGGATTTTCCCTCCCTGGGCAGGAGCTTTGGTACTTGCCTGCCATGGGCTTTGCTCCAACCTTTTTCCTGGAGCCTTTAATGCTTGTCAGGGTTGGAGGTGAGACATCACATGAGATGGATTGTAAGAGGTGTCCAGTTTGGTGATTGTTGGCTCTCCAAGGGCTCTCTTTACCACCAGTGGCAAATTTTGAGTTTGGTGTAGGGAGGACTGGAATTAAGAAGGAAAAAAGAGAGAGAAAACCCTTCCTCGTCCTGTTTTAGAATCAGCGGGTGGAGAGGAAACATAAACTCAATTTTATGTGGATTATAAGGCACCTATAAAGAGTCATATGAACTGAGACACTTGGCTCTGTTACCCTAATGATACCTATGGAACAATATGTGAAACCTATTACACTATTCTGGATATATGTGTGTGTGTGTATATATTTATATATATGTACAGAGAATGAGGGAGAGAGAGACGAAATATGGGGCCTTTATTTTTATTGGCTTCTGCAAAGAATAAATTACACAGCAAGGGCAAGGTTAAATTATTGTAAATGTCTGTATGAAAGGCATCACTTAATTATTAACAGTCTGCTACAAATAAAAGGTACATATGCTAAAATGGCCTGACCTGCTGGATTGTGGGTTTGTTTAAAATTGTTGGTGAGGCCCACAGCTGACTTGTTCTGTTAGACAGGCTGGAAAAAGAGCCAGGGTAAGGTTTCATTGCAGGGTGGCTTTTAGCCCTCTTTACCAGATGTCAAATGAATGCCTAGAAAATGGGGAAGGTGGGAGCATTCTGAGAGCAGGGACAGAGCACTGTGAGGAAGAGAGGATGTTTAGAACCACCTGGATGGATGGGGAAAGAGGGGAAGCTCCAAGAAGTGACTGCTGTAACTCACTGAATTGTGTCTCACAATCTCTCTCCCTTACCATTTACCCACAAAGGGCAAGTCCACAACAGACACAACAGTTTTTTAAAGTGGATCCCTTCCCCTGTCTTAGTTAGGAAAAGGCTGGAACCCCTTTAAAGAGGGGGATGCACCTGAGGAGTCTGCAAAAGGTAACTCAAAGAGAAAACCATTCCAGGATGGAATTTCCACAGGGAAACTTGGAGGCTTCACCAAGTTGGGGAGGAAAAAAAGGTCTGCAAATCCACTGGTCTATATGGATGAGAGAACCCTGTGGAAAGCTCCCCCTTGCACTCACCAAATTAAAACTGCTCTTGGCAAGGAAAGAGATGTCTCTGTGACTTCACATTCAGCCCCAAGGCCAGATGGAATCCCTATGAGTGCCTGGGCTCTCCTGCCCACACCAGCCAGGGATTCCTGCACACTCCAGCCAGTCCCTGGTGGACCCACAGCACCGTCTCTAAGGGAGAGACATCCCATCTTGCTTTAAGGATCCCCAAAATTTTGACAATTTGCTACCTCACCCCCCTCCTTGATAAGCTCAACATTTGCTCATGTGGAAAAACAGGATGATTAAGAAAATGTTCAGTGCGAGTTTGAGCCTGATGGATTTTAATGCAGTTTGGCACCTGAGGAGATGGGACAAAGAGGAGGATGCTCAGCAAGAGCAGGATGGCCTTGCTCTTGTTCCAAGACTCGGGTTTGCGTAGAAGGTGTTGAAGAAATTACTCCAGAAAAGGGGAATTTTGATGTGTTTTCCCATCACATCAGACTTCTTCATGAAGGTCTGGAAACATGAGCCTTGAGCAACTGGGGAAATTTCAGGTCTAGGTGAAGACTGGTTGGATGGAATTAGTGACAGGTAAATTCTGTTCCACACGAGTCGTTGGGTCCCATCTCTGCATTTTACCTTTGTGGGAGTCTGATGTTTTCCCATAAAGCCCTCGATGACAGTGGAGCAAGAAAACAACCCACTGCTGCTTTTAGTTTTGGTGGTGGATGAAAGGAGAGCAGAGGCTTTTGCTCTCCAGGCAGACAGGGATAGAATTCCTCCCTGGGAAAACCTGCCTCCACAGGAGGCTTGTCTCGGCACAAGGGGAAGCGTGTCGTGGCCATGCCGGCTCCAACAGTAGCACAGCCTGTGCAGCCCCCATGGGCTGCTGAGGATCTCTATCATTCACATCTCGGGGGCTGCCTTGGCCCCTCTCCAAAGGCCCTTGGCAGCCGTTCAAGGCCTCGCAAGGTGCTGAACACGCTGAAGTTCCTTTTGTCTCCAGCCTGTGTGTGTGGGGATGGATTACCCGAGCTGCCCTGCCGGAGGGGGACGGGGATTTGGCTGGACAGAGCTGCAGGTGAAGGGTTTGTGAGGTGGCTTCACCCTGCCTGTGAGGTGCAGCTGTATCTCCAAGTGCTCCTGGCTGTTGATTACAGTTCCACTTGTAGCTGCAGTGTCGGATGGTTGTGGGTGAGGCCACGGCAAAGTGTCAGGAATGTTGGTTGGATGGATCTATATGAGGACAGGGATGGAGAAAGCCCCTTGTGTGCAGAGCTACAACAGCTCGTGAGTGGGAAGTGGTGACATTTGCTGCTTGGGGTTGTAGCTGCAAAGAGGTCAATGGTTGTTGGTTGAACAGGGTGAGGGGTTATGTTGTTGGGGTTGTGAGTAGGTGGGAAGGGCTGATTGCAGGTCAGGAACAGAAGGACTGTCACCACGAGCTGGGGGCAGGATGAGGAGGAGTCCTGGGAGAGTCAGACCCTTTCCCTGGGGTGAGAGGGGCAGAGTGTGTGGGAAGGAGCTGGTCCATGGGTGTGCTCTTGGCACGTGTGTTCCCGCACACCCTTCTCCCAACTGGTCCTGGAGGGAGCTGAAAGGCCTCGGGAGCAGCTGGGGGCTGTAAAACCCGGGGTCTACACGAGAGGGAAAAAGTGACAGGGGAGAAGCCAGGCCGGCCCCACCTCGCAGGGTCCGACTGGAATGTGTTTGCTCGGGGGGTGCAGTGTTGGGTTAGTAACGTGAACCCTCTGCAAATACCTCCGGGGCAGACAGGTCCGTTTCGGGCTGTGTTTATTTAATAAAGAGCCAGTGAAGTAACTGCAATTTCATTGTCAATTTACTAATGCGTTACAGTTATGTTTCTGAACCTCATTGTTTGGACTCGGGAGCTTGCAGTGCCTGGCCAGAACTTTCCTTTTTTCTCCCCCTTATTCCTCCCCTCAAGTGTAAAACACGTTTTATTATGACTAGAATGTCTTCTATTTATCAAAAGCTGGGATTAAAACCCTCGACTCCCCCCTTTCATGCACATATCCAACTTGGCAACAGGTCGGTGATTAACCTCCTGAAAGCCTCACTTGCTCACTCGCCTTTTTTCTAGTATTTCCTTTTTTTTTTTAAGAGAGGTGAAACCACGCACGTTTGTGCACACACTGACACATGTAACACACACACACTTTAAAAGTTCATCTGGGAAGAATACAATGGAAACTCTGGCTGGAGAGCGATGCAGCCGTGCGTCTTTGTGGTCTGGGGAGTCTGACTATGGCCTCCTACTCTTTTGGATGGAAATCTGGGTTTGAAACACGATTGCACGTTCTCAATAATAATAAAAAACCCCAACAACTACTCACCCCTCCCCAGTGGTGCCCTGAGAAATGAGCTTTTGAATGAATATGGGGAGAGGGTGGCAGAGCAGCTGCTGAGTTTTGGGCTTGAGCCTCAGTAGGTCCTTCCTGCAGCAGGGAGAAAGGGTGGAGAGCAGGGAGGTCTCCCTCAGCTGAGGTTTCATAGGTTCCCTGGTCCCACACAGGTTTATTTTACCAAAGAATCCATCTAAGAGAGGACTTTTCCCTCTCTCCAAGTTGTGGGAAGAGCCTTGGGTTCATCAAGTTTGACTTCAGGACTGATGTGATGGAGGTGGGATGTGGGAGTGGGGCAGGACCCTTGGGTAGAGCTGGGGGGGGATCTCTGACTATGCCCAAAGGTGCTGGGGCAGCTGGAGCACCCTGCCCTGCCCTGCCTGCCCTGCCCTGCCTGCCCTGCCCTGCCTGCCCTGCCCTCGGCCGTGACCTCACAGAGCCCTCCCAGGCCTTGGTCCAGCCCTGCACAGCACAGTCGTGACAAATGAGCCAACCTGGCTTCAGGGGGAGCTGGGCTGACCCCCTGGCTCCCCTCGGGCTCTGGAGCAGCCCTTGAACCCCACCTGGGGCTGGGGGCTCTTTGTGTGCGCGGCCCCTGCGGCACCGCCGGCTCGGGGCTTGTTCCGTAAGGAGAGGGAAGATTTCTGCTAATCTGCTCCTAAATGAGGGTCTAATTCCTCGAGCAGAAACTTGTCAGCTGCTTGTTAACAGCCTCTTGGACCCGCACTCACGTGGCCTTCATTATTTTTAGGAGGGTTTTCAGTTGTGCCTTCGGTTTGGAACACAAGTGTAAAAGTCGCTCGCGTCTGTGCCGGCCCCGTTAACAACACCCCGGTAAATCCCCTGGTTTGGGAGAGAAATACATCCCATGGTTTGGGAGAGAAATACAGGGCACTGGTAGCGGGGGACATTTCATAGTGAATTTTCCCTTTTTTTTTTTTTTTCTTATTTTTAAATGTGGAAACTTTTAGACACAATCCCGGCCCTGTGTTTAAGTCATTAAAACATCTTTAAGCGTTTTCTGGTTTGAGTTTTCTTAGCAGCAGGCCTTTTCCTGGAATGTATTTTATTTTTCTTTTAAGTCGATGAAAAAAAAAAATAAATAAAAACCCACCCCTTGCATTTCCAGGCGATTTTTTAAGGGGAGTGAGGAGAGGGAGGGCGGGGGGAGGCGGAGGGAGGTTGTGGGATGAGGAAAGTGAGAGAACAGGGCCCTTTCTGTGCTTTATTTCTAATCCGCAGGAATCCATTTTAGCCTTTTATGGCTGTTGCACTTGCTGACAGGATTTACATTCTCCGTATGTTATCTGAAACATCACAATCTGGGGCTGTGGGATTGTTTCATGCCTGGGTTAAAAACACGCCAGTGCTTCTGGGAGGCTGTGGGGAGCGAGGTGAGAGCAGGGAGGGGGAGAGAAAGCTTTTAAAAAGGGGAGAAACAGAGGGGAATGCAAGAGCCGAGCACTTTGCGGGAGCTGCTGCTGGCAGAGTTCATGGCCCAGACAAACTGATGTTTCAGTGAACCAGGGAGGGCATTATTAGATCCCTTTGATTCCGGCAGGGCCGGAGCACAGCTCCGGTCTAGGAAAGCAGCTATGGAAACACCCTCCCTTCTCTGAAGCCCCTCTGCACTGGGGATGTTTTGAGCCACGTCATTTCTGAGGCACAGGGAGACTTTGGAATCACAGAATGCTTTGGATCATCTCGCTCCACCCCCTGCCATAGGCAGGGACACCTTCCACCAGCCCAGGTTGCTCCAAGCCCTGTCCAACCTGGCTTTGAACACTTCCAGGGATTGGGGTCCACAGTTCCTCTGGGCACCCTGTGCCAGGCCCTCCCCACACTCAGAAGGATATCAGTATTCCTAACCTAAATTTCCCCTCTCATTTTGAAGCCATTCCCACTTGTCCTGTTGCTGCAGTTCAGTGCTGGTGACAGCAGTGCTCCGACGCCCTGGGGATGGATGGATGGATAACGGGATACAGAGGCTTTTTTCTGCCCTATGTGTTGAGAGCTCCTTGAAAAAAAATCAATTGATTTTGGTAGAAACCAAATTAAATGCCATTAAAGTTCTAACTTTGCCAGGTGTTTGTTGAGAAAAGAGTGAACAGAGAGGATGTGGTAACTGTTTTCCAACAGCTCATGTGCCAATCCAGGGCATCCATCAGACCCTGCCTTTTCAGAGGCTGAACCTCTCTCATCCCAAATAAACATCCCTCCGTCTATCTTAGTCTGGATACCCCAAAAATCATTGCTCTGGGCTCTTTGGCTGTGCTGGTCCTGCAGTTCTCTGCTGCTCCCTGCTCAGTCCGAGCTGTGTCTCCGAATGCACGAGGAGGTGCCACTGCATCGTTGGTTTTCTGATCATGACCAAGCTCTAAGCTCTTAAGGTAGGGACTTCAGGTTTTTAATAACTCACGGGAGAACCCAGGGAAAATGTAAGTTTTATGGAGTCTAGAGAATATTTTTAAAGGATTTAGGTGTCTGGAAAAAGTGTCTTAGGAGGTTTAACTGCTTTTCAGTGGAAAAAAGAAAAATTAACAAATATTCTTATTTCTTTGTTAGTCCCTTTTGGAGCAGAACAGCCGCCACGTGTTCCAGGCAGGGCTGGGATCTGGAGGCTGTGGGCCAGATCCCAAATCAGTGTGAGGCAGCACAGCCCAGGTAGGGTGGGCTGGAACCCTGTCCCGTGTGTGTTACAGGGTGAAAGCTCCACAGTCACAGGAGATTTGAGAGGTGATGTTATTTTTGTGGCAGTGTAAAAAGCTGGGCCGTGAAAAGCTCCATGTTGGAGAATCAGCAACATTATCCTGGATCCTAATCTAAACAAATGGGGCTTTGGGCTTGCCAGGCTCTTCTTGTCCCCCCTCTGTGCTCCATGACATTTTATCTGCTAAGCTGGGCTGGAATCCTGCTCTCCAGGAGCCACTGGAGCTGGATCATGTCTGGGCATCAGCTGGGGCTTTGTGCCCACGTGGGAGGTGATTTCAGGTTGGTCTGTGGTACCTGAGCTCTGAAAAGCAGATTTCCCAGGGTGGTGCTGGCATTTCCCAGGGTGGTCAGGCATCGGAAGGGGCTGCCCAGGGAGGTGGTGGAATCCCCATCCCTGGAATTGTTTGAGGCCAGGTTGGACGGGGCTTGGAGGAACCTGGGCTAGTGGAAGCTGTCCCTGCCTGTGGCAGGGGGTGGGACTGGGTGATGTTCCACTTCCCTCCCCCTCGGGCAGTGTGACCCCCCCAGCCCATGGCAGAGCCCCCTCCACATCACCCCCCTCTCCCCCGTGCTGGAGGAGTCAGGTTACTGCCCCATCCCTGTGAGTGAAAGAACCCACCTGTGTCTGCGGGGCCTGTTTTGGATTCCTGGGAAACTTTAACCTCTATTAATACCACTAAATTATTTCTTCATATGGCAAAGTACTTATGTAAACCGATCTGCTCCCGCCTTGGAGGAGGCAGGCGCTCTGCTCAGATGGATCTACCTGCTCTCGGGGGGCTCCCAGCCCTCCACATTCCTCCGCCGCTGCTTTTTGTGCAGAAGGAAAGGACGTGCGTGTGCTGGGAGCGAGCACGTGATGGGAAAAGGGGGAGAGAGGAGAAGGAAGGGAGGAGTGAGATCACCGGGATAATTGGCTTGGAGGCCTCTGGAGCAGCAGCAGGTTGTGGCGGACATTTGTCTGTCTCTCCGTCAAGTTTCACCGAGCTGGTGTCTGAACGTTTCACTGGGTGTCTGGCTCAGACCTCCCCAGAGCTGGAGTAAATTAGGAGGAGGCTGGCTGGGGTCAAGTGGGCTTAGTTGTCATTTACACCAACACCTTTTTATATCGCACCGGCTTCCAGCACTGCCAGACTGGTGTGAAGGGACTCCATGGAAGTGAGAACCAGGCCCAGGAGGTTCCTTCTGCCAGTGGCTGCACCAGGTATTCCCAGCCACGAGCATCAGGAACTGTGAAATCGTGGGACTATCCTGAAATTCCTCAGATCTGATCATTTTTGTTTTGTATCTTGGGGCATTATAGCTTCTGTCCTTGGCAGCAAAGGCTCAAAGTGTGCTTTTTAAATATGAGCAAATGAGTGAAAGATAAAATATGTCATGAAATTGCGGGACTCCAGCAGATGGGGCTCAAAGAAAAGAATGCCAAAATACTGCAACCTGGCAGAGCTGCTGGGTGTCCCTGGGGCAGAATCAGACCTGTCCCATGTGGCAGGACATTCCACTGGGAAAAGGGTTTTGCCTTCCTCCTGGCTGTCACCTGGGTGACACTTAGAATCATGGAATCCCAGAATGGTTTGACTTGGGAGGGACCTTAAAGCTCATTTCTACCTCCTCCCATGGACAGGGACACCTTCCACTAGCCCAGGTTGCTCCAAGCCCCGTCCAACCTGGCCTTGGACACTTCCAGGGATCCAGGGGCAGCCACAGCTTCTCTGGGCAACCTGTGCCAGGGCCTCCCCACCCTCACAGGGAGGAATTTCTTCCTAATATCCAATCTAAACCCACTCTCTGCCAGTGGGAAGCCATTCCCCCTGTGAGAACTGGTGATTCCTGTGACTCTTGGTGACTTTGGACAGAGATGGCCTTTCTGGAAGGGGTGTTTTGGTCAGTGCAGGGGATTGGGTTAAGTCTGGACAAATGGAGACACAGGAATTACTGAGTAAAATGTCCTGGCCTGTCTTCTGCAGGAGGTCATCGAGATGATCTGTTTGTCCCTTCTGGTCTTTAAATCTACTAATCTATTTTCCCTTCCAGGAAATAGAACTGTATTCTGAGAACAGCCCCTTAGGAAAAGAGAAAAAAGCAGGCAAAGATGCCTTTGAAAAACAACAGCAAAGCAAAACCCCCTTCAACTACAAAATAAACTGAGGTACGAGGTGCAATTAACAATGCACCAACAGCAGAGCCTGGAATGTAAATTGTATTTAAATAGGGCTGTGAAGAATGTTTCAGTCCCCTAAATGGCTTCTCTCTCCTGCTGCCTTGAACCTCCAATCAAGCCCTGCCTGGGAGTAATTTGGGGCTGGAAATTGTTGCCACACGAACAGCTGAAGGCTGGCAGGGTCACCGGCCCCCCGTGTCACACCCTGTCATTTTAGATTAAGATATGCAAAGGCGACACGGCTGCGAACTTTCCCTGGGCTGCCGTGGCCGCGTCCATCCCCATCCCCCGGCTGCAGCCAGGGGAAGGCGTAATTGGAGTCAACTGCTTGATTATGATAATTGCTACTGTCTGGGGGAAGAAGCAGTTGAGTCCTGGAGCTTGATCTGTGCTGCACCTTCGGGCTGATGCCTGTCTGTTTGCCAGCAGATGGGCCTGGCAGAAAGGGTCCTTTTTGGCCCCGCTGTGGCCTCTTGACCTTTGCTTGACCACTTGTTGACTCCGCGATTTCAGGCAGGGTCACGGGATTTTCTAGTTGTTCTCTGCTTCCCACCAGAGGATTGGGCCTGAAGGATTTATCCCCTAAGAGGGAAAAGGCCTTTTTAAAATTTATCCCCAGCTCTTCTCAGCCACACAAGCGGGAGATGAGGTGCCATATATTTCCCACTGGGATATTTATCGCTTTCATTGTATGTCTCGGCAACAATCTGTGGGAAATACCTCCAGGAAGCTTGGCTGGTCAATCTGTCATACCCTGCCCATTTTCATTTGCTGAGAGAGCAGGGATGGTCCTGGAGGTTAAAGCACTGGGATGGGGACAGGGACCGGGCGCTGGGATTTCAGTGCTTCCAGCAAAGTTAACAGGAGCTAAGGCTGGAGTTCAGCTGGAGCTCCCCCATGTCCCTTTGCCTTGGTGCCCCTCTGAGAAGCAGCATCAGCCCCTACTCTTCACTGAGTTTATTTTTAAGGCTTTTAAACTGTCTGGAGATCCTGAGATAGGGAAGGGAGGATCTCAGGGTGTGAACCTCAGGAAATGCTGTTGTGTTCCCAGATCCGTCCCAGGCTTGGGCAGGGCTCTGAGGCTGGAGCCTCAGAGCTGTTGGCAGTTCCAGTGGGAGTTAAACACTTCCATATCCCTGGGAAGCTTGGCTGGAAGCCCCATATGCAGCAATTTCCCCTGGGTACATGGTAACCTTGCCCAGGAGTGGTGTGAGGCAGGTGAAGGCCCTGGAACAGAGATCACTTCCATAATTAAGGTGGCAAGAGCTTTATTGTTAATTCCTGGCTATTATCTATTAATATCAACCCTAAGTGCAAAGCCCAACTCCAGCTGTGGAACAATAAGCACAGCCAGAGTTACAGTAGTAAATAACAACAAAGAAATTGAATAATTATTTCCTTGGTATCTTAAAAGTTTAATAATATTGGGGTTTTTTAATATTAGAAGCAGAGAACCCTGATGGTGTACCTGCCATGATAGCTGCATTCCTTTAACCAAATAATGGCATAACGTGTCTTTAGGCAACATTCTAGTAGAAGGTGTCTCTGCCCATGGCAAGGGGGTGGAACTGAAAAATATTTAAGGTCCCCTCCAACCCCAACCATTCGATGATTCAATGACTGAGGTTGGAGTTGGATCCAGCACCGTTTCCCCAGGCAGGATTCCTGTTCCTTTACTTGTTCTCTGCTCCTGCCTGTTTCTGGCCTTGCTCTGGGACGTGTGGCTGCTCTGCCCAGCCCTGGGCTCCGTCTGTCCCTGGTAATCTGCAGGAGTGCCCAGCCCCAGCTGCTCAGGGCAGGGTGCTCGTGCCCTCAGAGCACTCAATGCAATGACTTGGGACCCTGTGGCTGAGGGCTGCGACACTATTGATTCCATTAATTTATGGGATAACCAGTCCTTTGGGGGAGGTTCTTCCTAATCTCCATTAGTTGGAGATTGCTTTATCCTTTGCAGCAAGGAATTTTGCGTCCCTTTCCTCTCTAAACTTTCTTAAGCTCTGTCCCTGTGGCTCTGGGTGTCGTGTATTTCAATTGCCGTAGTTTTGTTTTCTCTGGTTTTTTTACCAAGGCCTCGGGAATATCTTGGGGAATGAGCAGAATAAGGCCTGCAGGTGAACTCTGCTTCTATGTAGAAGTCTAGATCTTTTTGACAGCTTTGTTTTACTTTACCAAAAATTGCCAAGATACACTCGGGCTCTGTTCTCTCACTACATTTTCGTTTTCAGTAGGAAGCGCCAACGGCAGCTGACAAAACTCCTCTGCTACACTCCCAAATTTATTTTACCAAATTCTGAGTTGTCACTTGCTGCCAGTGATTCCAGCTCTGTCATCCAGGAGCTGGGGATGCTCTGGTGGAGGTGTGGGGTCAGGAGCAGGACGTGGCAGTGGGGGCTCTGTCCAGGTGTCCTGCCAGGTCACAGGCTGGGGCTGCAAACCCCGGCTGTATTCCGTGGGGAGCTGCTGGAAGTTGCTCTCTGGAAGCTGGTTTGTCACAGGACAGGTTCTCCAGCCCCAGGGTGTCAGGGGGAGCAGCTCTTTGGCAGGAAGAGCTCAACACCCCACGGCTGAGCTGCTCTGGCTGTGCTCCCTCTGACCCCCGGGACCCCTCACGTGTCCCAGTGCTGCCCATCATGGAAATGAATCCATGACCTCTGGGAGAGGCAGGTCACAGTCACAACCCTGGGCACACGGGAACCCTGGTGGGATGGAAGTGGGAGTTGGTCATTTCTCGTGGCTGTCACAGGCAATGGGAGCCTGAAAATGGTAACCAGGAGGTGGTAAAAGATCTGCTTTTCTGGAACTTTCTGTGCAAGTGTGAAAGCAAACCTTGGGCCTGGGGGTGTGACTTTTCTTCCATCTTTGATCCCCAAATCAAACATTAAGAAAAGTGTTCACAAACCTTTAGCAGGCAGAAATTGTTGCCTCATGTCTCTGGTGATGCCAAAGGAGTGAGGGAAAACCCCCACCGTGCAGACCACCCCCAGCCCAGCTGCAGGGCCTCACAGCAGGAGGGGAGAAGCATCTTGGAACCATGGAATGGTTTGGGTTGGGAATGACCTAAAAGATCATCTTGTCTGGGAACTGCAGTGGGTGCTTTGGGCCGTGGTTGCCTCGTGGCTGGGAGAGCTCAGGCTGTGGTGACACCCCAGCCTGGCACTGCCCCTGCCTGCAGAGGTGCTGCTTTAGTGCAGGCAGGTGCTAAGCCGAGGTGCTTTAAGGAAGCTTTGCCTAAATCCCCGTCAGAGGTGGACACGGAACTTCCCCCCCGCCGTCTTTGATGTGCTGCCGGGGCCTCTCGCTGCAGCCCCGATGTTGATCCAGAGCTGTTTCCCGGGAAGGGAAAGGAGGCATGGATGGCTGGGGAAGCATGGATGGAGCCTGGCTCTCCTGAGAACCCAGCCAGGCTTAATCTGCAGCCCACCAGGCCATCCTGCAAATCTGAGCTCCCAAAGCCCGAGGCAGGAGAGGCATCACCTCCATCTCCCACCACCTCCCACTCCTCATCCCCTCCCTGTGCCCGGTGTGAGGGACGGGCACCGTGCCCAGGTGTGATCTGAGCATCAGATCCAAAAAGGTGCTGCGGGGAGGATGCATCTTTTTTTTTTTTTTTTTTTTTTTTTTTTAAAGAGCAAAAAAAAAACAGTAAATGCATCAAATAATAATAAAACCCCACCTTTTTCTTTGAGCCTGAATGTATGCTGGTGCAGTGCTTAGGGGATTAATCTCTTAAAAAATAAGTGCCATGTGAGTAGACAGGCAGTGATTAAGGTTTTAACTGATCAGTCTGTGTCTGACAGTGAACCAGCTATTATCTTAACGGAATCAAACGAACATTCAGAGCCTCCGCTCAGCCCCAAACATGAAAGGAGATGTCATCTGCTGGCAGTTGGCAAGCCGCAGGGGAAGGGGGAGAGGGAGAGAGAAGGAGGGAAGCAAAGCAAAACAAGGGTGAGAAAAAGGGGGAAAGGAGGGGAAAGAGGGAGAAGGAGTGAGAAAGGATGGAGGTGTAAATAAAAGGGAGCGACACAGAGAATGAGACAAAAGGAAGGAAGAGCAGTAGAGGCTTGAAGAAGTGTAGAGGTCTGCTCTGCTCTTATGTTTCGTTCCTTCCTACTTTCCTAAATGGTTTGGAAACTGTTCCCTGAGCAACCTGGGCCTTTGGAGCCCTCTCCAACCCTTGCCCTGCCTTTTCTCACACTGGCTGTCGCAGTCGCCGCCAAGGTCTCCCCTAAACCAGGGAGGTCTGGCACTCTTGAACCTGAGGTCAAAAACAAGAGGGAGGAAAAGAATGGCCTTCAGGCCAGAGGAAGAAACCAGGGCAACCAGGCTCTTATCGTGATAAAAGGGCTTTATCTCAGAGCACTTAAACAAAACACACAAGCCTGAGAGAAGAGGCTCTGTCAAGTGTCCGCTGGGGCCACAGGGAAGACTGCAAATCCCTGAGGGATAGAGGGGCTCATTCCTTAGGGGAGACTGCAAATCCCTGCAGGATTGAGGGGTTTGTTCCTTGCACTGTGCAGACCTCTGTGCTGGGCACTGGGGATGGAGGGCAGGATGGATTTACCTGGGCTGGAGGCTGGCAGCCAGCATGGAAATGAGAGTAATTCATGGGAGCTGCTTAACCCCAGCTCTGAGGGGAGCAGCCTGGAAGTGAGCGGCTTTTAAAGAAGGGATCAAGGGCACGGGGAGCAAGAAGCAGGTCTGGAGAGGGTCAGGAGGGAAGGGGAGACAAGGAGACATTCAGGAGCAGGCACACACAAACCCATTCTGTTCCTCTGAGGGTTTAGTGAAGATCAGTGCCATCCCTCCACACTCAGAGAGTTGATGCAGTTCACAGGAGCAGCTCTCTATGAAACCAGGAGCCAGGCTGGCCTCGGGGACCAGTTTTGCCCTGGGATGTGCTGGGGAACTGAAATGGAGCAGCTGCAGCCTCCAGTGCAGGGAATGTGGGCTGGAGAAGGGAGAGGCTGCCTGGCAGAGGCAGGTCATGTTTGCATGGTCAGTTCACATCAAGGGACAGCAGGATTTATGGGCTCCAGGGTACAGGGGGAGCTGGGCTGGAGGAGGATGGGAGAACTGAAACAACCAGGGCTTGTTTGCTGGGGCGACCCTTGGAGTGGGACTGAGCAGGAGAGGGTGTAAGCCAAGGAGTTACAGAGGAGACTGAGGAGCCCTGGAGCTTGCTGGGCCTCCTGTCAAAGGTTACAGCAGGTTTATGCCGTGGAGAGGGGAGGATGAGTCTCTGAGTTGTTTCCTAGTGCATAAGAAGGGGAGTTCTCCATGCTGGAGAAAGGCAAAGATCTTGCAGCAGTTTCAGTCCCAGTCCCGGAGCTGGCAGTGCCTGACATCCCCCAGAGGTGCCCCTGGCACAGATGCACCTTCACAGGTTAAAGCTCAGAGGCAGAGCCCTGCCTTGTCCTTCCACAGCCCTCACCACCCCTGGGGTCTCCAGGCTGCAAATCCCACCTGATGATGCACTTTTCCAGAGGGGCTGAGACAGCTCAGTGGTACCCTGCTGCAAAAAGGCAGGTGGTTTCCTAGGGCTGGCCTTCTCCTTGATCCCTTTGGGACTCAGCTCCATCCCTCCCCATTCCTCCCTGAGAGACCTGTGATGCTTTGTGCCAGAAACCCCCTTTGTGGGGGGAGATGTCCTGTTCTCCACCTGCCTGCCAGGCTCCCCTCCTTGTTCTGTGGCCTTTGGCACGGGGCACATCCTCAAGCCCCTCAGTGCTCCCTGTGGGGACAGGTGACCTCAGGTGTCCTTCTCCACGGATCCCTCTCATCCCAGCCCTGTGCCGTGGCCCCGCTGTGCTTTAGTGGATCACAGCACCCTGGGAGCCATGAATTTCCCTGGGTGCAGACCCCCCTGCCAGGCTGTTATTGCTCCGTGCTCTCCCTGCTGACTCCATCCGTCTGCCTGGTGCTGCTCCATGCCAGGAGGGCTCCGGGCCCGCCGGGGTCACGGCTGCCCCATTACAGGGTGAGATTTATCATTGGCAGGTGTGCTGCGGGATGGTATATTATCCAGGATTATGAACTGTAACAGGATAATCTCTCTAATGTAATTCAAGCTCTCGACATGGCTTATGGCTCCTTAATGTACCTCAGACTGAAGAATTACAAGAACATTTTCCCCCCTCCCTACCTTGTCAGCTCCTAAATGATTTAGGCAATCGCCTGAAGCCAGATCTTGGCCTCCAGTCATAACTCAGAGCAGTTCAGTAAATATGATGGGGAAGGAGTTTTCCTGGCTTTGCTCTTTCTTCCTTCCACTCTGCTCAGCCCTGGGTGAGCCAGGGAAGGAGCAGGGAGAGCTGGGACTCACAGGGAATGAGCAGGGAGAGCCGGGGCACACAGCCCCGTCCTCACCTCCCCATCATCCCATGGGCTTCCTCCCTGCCTGCCCTTAGGGTGGATTGCTGACACCCAAACCTCAGGAGCAGGGCATGGAGCACCCTGGGAGACACAGGACATGCAGCAGACCCTCTCCTGGGAGGGCTGTGCAAGTGTGAGCCCAGGACTGTCCCCCTTAGAGCATCACCCCTCCCCAGCAGCCACAGTGGCCAAAGCAGGAGAGTGAGAGATCTCCCCACGAGCAAGGAAAATCCTTGCCTGTGCCTGGGACATGGCACAGAGGCACCTTCAGCAGCAAAAAGCACCTTTCCAAGGTCTCTGCCACATCCCTGGGAGATGAGACCCTCCCCTGTGCAGACTGGCAGGGTAAGATCTCTGCTGTCACCAGCAAGACAGATCTCCAGCCACCTCAAGGAGGGTTTTTTCCCCTCTTCTTTTTTTCTTTCCCTTCCCTGGAAGCTTCTCCAAGACAGAGCCTCATAAATCTCACCTTCCAAACCCCTCAGGCGGCCCCATGTCTGCATCCTCTCCATCTTCATTTCTTTTCCCCCCTTTGATGCACTCAGAGGTGGTTGTGTTGTGCCAGGAGCCCAAGGTGGGACTGGGAGACTCGATCCTTACTGTTCCTGCCATGACCTTGGTGGCATCTGGCAGTGCCTGTCCCTCCCTCGTGCTGGGGGGTGTCCCAGGGGACACTCTGTGGCTCTTTTGGGGCTGCTGTGATACAGGTGGTTAATAAAACCAGCCCCTCAAATGCTGGGAATCCCACTGGGTTCCCTGTTGGGTAACTCAGCAGTTGGTGGTTTGGTGTAAAATCCCCCAATGCAGGTGGTTATTTTGGGATGTCCAGCTGTACTCCAGCCCTTCCTGCTAAGCCAAGAGGAAGCTTTCCCATCTTTTACATAATTGGCTTTTAACTCTACCTCTCTGTTCATTGCTCTGAGTTAACGGTGGGGTTTGTGGGGCTGATTTTAAGTGGAGTCAGGTTCATTCCCAAGGAAAAGATGAGAAGTTGAGGCAGCACTGGGACAGAGCCCTCCATCCCAGCAATCAGCTGAGCTGGGGAGCAGCAGGATCCCAGGCCAGTCCTGCTGGGACCTGCCAGGAGCCTTTCTCTGGCATCTGATCCCCTCTGCCCTCTCTCCTGGGGGCTCCCCCAGTCCCAGTTCACTCCCATCCCACCATGATTCCTCCTGCAGCTGCCTCAGGTTCCTCAAGGACAAATTAAACTTTGTAAATGAGATAGAAGGAGAGGAAAGAAAGCAAAAGAGGAGGAAAAAAAAGCAGAGATTAAGAACAGGAACTGTGGGGATACAACTTCCACCCGGCAACAGACTTCAAATAAACATCAGCTCTGCAGAGCAGGGCCAGGGACCGCCGGGATGTGGAAAAAGAGGGATGCTGGAAAATGTCTCCTTCAGCATTCCCGGTGTGAGGCCTGGTTACCTGTTGCTGATGGGAGTGAGGCAGGTGTGTGAAGTGCTGAGTGATGGCTGGAGGGGGAAGGAAAAGGGGAATTTGCAAAAAGGAGGAAGAGGAAGAGAGAGCAGGTGAGGTGCAGTGTCAGACTGGGGAATGGCCGAGCTGCTCCTGGAGCAGAGGACAGTGATTCCCTGTAAGCACATCCCTGCTTGTCTCCCAAGATCCTTCCGGAGCCTCCCCAAAGTCCAGTGGGTCTGCCAAGGCCCAGTTTGTGTCCTGTTGCTGTCCTGGGACTGCCCTGGGCACCACTCTGTGCCCACTCCAGTGGCTGGACATCCCTGAGGAGCTGCTGGGGCTGCCTGGGGAGGGTGAGGTCTGCAGTGTGCCCACGACTCAGGAGAGGAAAAGAACCCTGGAGAGAGGGAAAGCAAAGGGCTGAAAGAGAAGAGGAGGGAGATGAGGTGCCTGCAAAGGAAGCAGCCAGCGGGTTGCACTCGGTGGCTCCTCCAAGGACACACCCGGGAGCTGCGGGAGCCTGAGCAGGGACCCGAGGGAAGGACAGGAAAGCAGAGTCTCCCCTGGAGCTGCGGTGGCAGGGGGTGGTGTGGAGGCCTCTGGAGCCCCAGCCCGGGCAGGGCACCCGGCAGCTGTATTTACTGTTGCTATTTGTTGTCGCCCTGGCAGCCTCTGTAATGTGAATTTTCTGTGTCACTGGCTGAGAGGATTCCAGGCAGGTTTTTGATAATGTGGGGTTTTTGTAAACCAGGGAGGGAGAGGGGGGGAAAGAAGCCACAGGCTAGAAAACTGCTGGGCCCTGAGCTTTTAACTCCTTCCTCACCAAACGGCTTTGGCTGGAGTTTGTGGTTCACAGAATCCAAGGACTGGGGGCGGCTTTGGACCAGCACCAGCAAATGTGGGGTTTCCACCACACTGTCCTCCACAGCACCCTCAGCCCATCCCTCATATCCCAGCATCAGGAAATGAACCCCCTGTTCAGCAGGTCCCACATCCCTGCCCAGTCCCCTCTCCCCACCTGCTGCTCGAGATGTGGGTGCCCAATCCCCCTGTGCCTGAGCTTCCCCTCCTGCAGAAGGGGCAGTAGCTGCTGGCAGAGAGCAGTGCCCAGCTCGTGCCATGGCTCCTGGGGGTGGCCAGAGGCAGTGCCAGGTTTTCCAGGCAGGTGCCCACCCGGCCCCCGCTCCCCACGGTGAGGAGCTGCATCCCCACAGCCCTGAGCCTGAGGCTCTTGCCACTTGAAAGCCAGACAAGGAGATTGCAGAGGGTTTGATCTCTCCATAAACAAACTCGAAATCCAAGTGTAATCTTCTGCTCCTTTGTTTTCGGGCAAACAGAGCAGCAGCATCTGTCCCCTCCCGGCACTGCTGCCAGATCCCTCAACACGAGCTGAAAGGCAGCACCAGGATCTGTCCTTTCTTCCTTTCTTTCTTTTTTTCTTTCCTTTTTGTCTGGTTTGTGCTTTGGATAATTAGTGTATCGTGGAGAGATGGTGTTGGGGGACAGGAAGGAAAAGCTGTTTACACAGTGAAGTAACTGGCAAAGCATCTTCAGACCTGTCTCTGCTTCCCAGGTGGCACCTCCGGCTTAACCTCTTCCTTCCTGTGACACAAAGGGGGATCCCTGCCAACCTTTGCCATCCCCTCCCAAAAAGCTTCCTCGGATTAACCCTTTGCTGACTCACCCAAAAGAGAGAGAGGGAGTTTCCTTCTTGTCTGGTCCCTAATTTCTAAGTACCCGTTGCCAGAGGAGGGGGCAGTGGCCCCAGGACCTTGCATGGGACAAAAAATGAGACTGAAATCTGTGTGGTCGGGCAAACATGGGGCTTCTCAGCCCTGGGTTTCTGGATTCTCTGGCCATCACTGCTCCCCTGGGGTCCCTCTGGCCTGGCTGGGTCCCGATAGGGAAACTGAGGCACTAAATTGTCTGGGATCAAGCAGCAAAGCAGTGGTAGAGGCCAGCTCCAGCAACGCTTCCCCCAAACCTCATGGGATTTAACACCTCCCTCAGACCTGCTGGGAAGCTGCTGGTCACCTCTGCTTTCCCAGCCCTCGGATTTAAACTCCTCTCACCCGGGCAGGAGCTGTGTGAGCCCCTGAGTGACACTTGATTGACAGAGCCAATTAGCCAAACGAAGCCAGCTGCATTCAGCCCAGGCCCGCAGAAGGCTGGGGGAGGAGGGGGGAAGCGGAGGGGAGGCCAGAATCCAATTCCTCTCCCATCAGGCGTGATTGCTGGTTTTGTTTTATTCTCAGCCTTTTTTTGGAGCTGCTGCCTCTGGATGCCATTCAAACGGTGCTCACAGCTTCCCCCTCGGCTGTCAGAGAGCTCGAGGGGGTTGTCATCACCTGGGCACGTTTTCCCAGCTCTGGGATTTCCCCAGGTAAAGCGGGGAACTCCTCCTGCCGTAACACGTTCCAGATGAAAGCGTGATCCAGGGAAGAGACGTAGCCCCCTCCTTGCACCCGAGCACAGGGAGAGGCAGGGTGGGCTGGTGCAGAGGCAGCTCCCAGGTGGAGCTACCTGGGCTTTGTTCCGTCCTGTGTGTCCGCGTGGCCTGGGGAGCCGTGGTGGGTTCGGGTCGAGGAGCGCGGCTGCGGGGAGGAGATCGGGCAGGCGCAGGCACGAGAGGGACGGGCTGTGCATGGAGTTTGTCTCTGCAGAGATCTGCGTTTCTTCTCTCTCGATGTTTTTTGACTCATTTCCTCAGCTCACAGTCAGATATTTACTTAACCTTGCGCCTGTGCTGCGCCGGGGATGCCAAGTTTGGGGGCCGCGAGCACTCACGGTGCTGCCGTGTTTGCACAGGGGGCTCACAGCGTGTGTCGGTGTGCCCACAGAGCTGGCACCTCTGTCCCTGCTCCTGGCAGGGCTCCAGTGGGGCACAGGCACCTGCCAGCCCCTGGGGATCCATCGTGCCCCGCTCTGCTGCGGTGACAGACCCCTCGTGCCAGCACGGACAGATCCGCCCGTGCCAAACCCACGGGATGCAGGAGACAAATCTCACTGTGTTTTGTGCCCAGGCCCCAAATCCCTGCGTGCCCCTCAGGTGTGCTGAGTGCATAAACCATCATGGACCTAGCTGCTCGTGTTTTCACCCAAGCACAGGGCAGCCAACATGTGGGTTTTGGTCACCTCTGTTGTGCTGGGGACAGTCCAACAAGGCTGGGACATTGCAGAGTGGAGGAACCCACTGGGGTGGGCAGGGCATGTCCGTGACCTGTTCCAGCCTTCTTTCCCAGCTGTTTTTTCCCAACCCGGCTCAGATGTTGCCATACTCCCTCAAAGACTGCCTTGTGTTGCATTTCTGGGAGGCAAAGCCTCTTTGATGGGTGTAGAGTCAGCCCTGGCTGACCACCACCACAGTCTGGACAGAGCCCAAAGCCTTTACAGATTGTGACCACTGTTGAAAGGGTTCATTTCTTCCCCTAATGAGATGCAGCCCTCGCTGGGGGCACTGTGGCATCTGTTCAGCAGCTCGTAGCAACCAGGCAGAACAATTTGGTCAAGGGATAGAGTGGAGTGTGGTTTCAGCCAGGCCAGGGAGTTCGTACAGCCCTTCCTGCAGCACTTCCACAGCTCCTGCAAGAGGGATCCCATCCAGGCAGCCTTGGGGAACAGCAACACTTGCATGGGGTCAGTGGAGGAACCTGCAGTGAGCGCAGGGCTTGCACAGCTGGGGCACCCTGGAGCTGGCCCTGGCTCAGGGGAAGCATCCAGCTCCATCATCCTGCCCCCACCCTGCAGAGCCACCGGCCACTGTCCCAATCTGAGCTGCTCCAGCCCAGGGCAAACAGCTGGAATGGATTGGATGGAGACCACAAGCACGGTGCACAGACAGCCCGGTGTGCCAGAGAGCTTCCTCCTCTTCCTCTTCCTCTGATGGCAGAGGCATCCCCAGGGCAGGGAGGAGGCAGGAGTCCCAGCGTGCCAGGCAGGAGCACCGTGTGTGTCTCCAGCTGGGAGAGGTGAAGGCGACAGCCCCGGCACATGGAACCTCACCAGGAGCTTTGCTGCAACCAATGTGTGCCCCAGCTTAGTGCACATGAAAAAGTCATTCCAAAGAGCCACTTGAAAACAGCTTCTCACTCCCATGCACACACCCAGGGTGTCAAGTGATTTCAAATCATCCAAGAAAGGCTGATCAGCATTGGATGAATGGAAAGAATCCGGCTGACTTAGTGAGCTTTGGATCCAGCCTGCAGTTATTAGGAAGTAGCCATCAAACCCTGAAACAGGCAGCTGAGAGAAGTGAAACTCTACCCAGGTGTTAGAGATCCTTAAACTGGGAAGGAATTTTTCTTCCCCTTGGCCCTGGAACAACAACAACAGCACTTTTTTTT
>NW_016690444.1:0-13637 GCF_001604755.1 Lepidothrix coronata
CCAAGAGAGACACCACCCCCTCGGGGGTTACCATGTTTTTAACTCCAGGGGGAAAACTCTTTTTTCCCCCACCACAGTGACATCACATCCTACACATTCTTGCTGTGACATCACATCCTCCTCTGTGACATCACATCCTTCCTGTGACATCACATCCTTCCTGTGACATCACATCCTCCTCTGTGACATCACATCTCCTCTGTGGCATCACAACTCCCAGTGACATCACATCCTTCTATGTGACATCACATCCTCCCTTTGTCGTCACATCCTCCTCTATGACATCACATCCTCCTCTATGACATCACATCTTTCCTGTGACATCAAATCCTTCTCTGTGACATCACTTCTCCTCTGTGACATCACATCAGTCCTGTGACATCACATTCATCATATGACATCGCATCCTTCCTGTGATATTATATCATCCCTGTTACTTCACGTCCTTGTGGTAACATCACATCTTTCCTATGACATCACACCCTTCCCATTACATCACATCTCCCCTGTGACATCACAACTCCCCTGTGGCATCACAACTCCCCTGTGACATCACATTCATCACTGTGGGGTCTGGGGGGGACTGGGGGGCACTGAGAGGGTCTGGGGGAGGCTGGGGGGACTGGGAGGGATTGGGAGGGACTGGAAGTGACTTGAAGAGACTGGGTGAGACTAGGGGGACTGGGGGGGACTGTGAGGGACTGGGAGGGATGAGGAGGGACTGAGGGGGACTGGGAGGCGATTGGGAGCAACTGAGGGTGATTCAAAGAAACCTCTGCCAATCTGAAAAGCACTTTTATTCCGGCCGGGGAATGCAAAGGGGCAGGTGTTCTCCCCAGAGCACTCCTCCGAGCCAAGGAGTAACATAGCCTTTTATACAGTTTGAAAGGAGCAAGCTCGAAATTATCTTTACACACATTCTTTTTGCAGTCTGTCTTATCTAAATAGACATCTAGTTTTACTTCCTATTCTTACTGTTATAGAGTAGTTACATAAAGTTTTATCACTTCAAACAGTTTCAGGTTATACACATACACTCCTTTGCAGTTTGCTTTATCTAAATAGACACTTAGTTTTACCTCCTATTCTTACCATTATGGAGTAGTTACATAAAGTTTTATCACTTCAAACAGTTTCAGGTTACACACCCTTCTCTACGTGCTAAAAGCTTTTCCCTATTCTCTAAGCTTGTTATCTCAATTGCCCACAGTTTGGTCAGAGACTTTTAAGCAGTTTTACATTTTGCAAAGTCACACCTTCGTAGCTAAATATCTAATATTTTATTTCATTCTCTATTTCAGTGGGAACTGGGAGGGACTGGAGGGACATTGGGAAGGACTGGGGCGGACTGGGAAGGGAATGAGTGGGACAAACTGGGAGGACCTGTGTTTGACTGGGAGGGGACTGGGAGCAATTGGGGGGCACAGGGAGGGACTGGGGGAGCACTGAGTGGGACTGGGAGGTACTGGGAGGAACTGGGGGGGCACTGGATGGGACTGGGAGGCACTGGGAGGAAGTGGGAGGGCAGTGAGAGGACCCCTCCCCAACTGTGACCCCCCTGTGACCTCCCTTGTGCCCCCCATGTTCCTGGGGTGCCACGGGAAGAACATCCTGCTGTCCAACGGGAACAGAACGGCCTCCAGGCTCTCCAGCTACAACCAGGGGCTGGTGGTTGTGGGGCAGCCCCTCCCCCCAGCCGCCTCTTCCATGTACCCCTCCCTGATGATGTCACAGGGGAGCGTGGGGATGTCATACGGGGCATGGTGATGTCATTTGGGACCATGGTGATGTCATAGAGGAATGTGGTGATGTCATAGGGACTGTAGCGATGTCATAGGGGTTGTGGTGATGTCACGGGGAGAATGGGGATGTCATAGGAGAACGTGGTGATGTCATGGGGGCGTGGTGATGTCACAGGGAGCATGGTGATGTCATAGGTGACTGTGGTGATGTCATAGAGGAACGTGGTGATGTCATAGAGGGCAGAGTGATGTCATATGAGAATGTGCTGATGTCATAGGGAGCATGGTGATGTCATAGGGGAAATTGTGATGTCATAGATTAACATGGTGATGTCATAGTGGACCATGGTGATGTCATAGGGAGAGTGCTGATGTCATAGGGAGAGTGCTGATGTCATAGGGGAACGTAGTGACGTCACAGGGGAACGCGCTGATGTTTGGGGGTAGCTGTGTGATGACATCACTCCGTGTGTCGATGACATCACTCCGTGTGTCGATGACATCACCGTGGTTGTCGATGGTGTCACGGTGACGTCACGGTGACATCACCCAGGTGCAGATCGACACCCTGAACCCGCGGTGGAGCTCCTCGCTGGCCCTGGGGGTCACGGGGACCCCCCTGGGCACTCCCCCCTCCCTGCCTGCACCCACAGCCTCAAGTGCCCGGCCTGGAATGGTCAGGGAACCCCCAAAATATCCCCCCAACCCCTCCCGGGACCCTCAAACCTCTCCTGGGACCCCCAACCCCCCTGGGACCCCCAACATCCACCAGGGACCCCCAGCCCCCTCCACCCCCATACTGGATCCTGCAGAGGAGGGGGTTCTTTCACAGTGCCAGGAAGGTCAGGGAGACCACCAAAAACACCCCCTGACCACCCCCCCCCAGAGCCCCAAACCACCCCNGAAAGCTCTTGCTCCGTGGAGTACCCAGGCTGGCCCACCAAATGCACCAGAGCCAATCTTTAAAGGAAGAAAGTGAAAAAAGGAAAAAAGAAAAAAGAAGGACATATATACTGAAGGGAGCTGAATGAATCTTTCAGAGTCTGGTCTGTTCATCTAGCTTGAAGTAAAATTGAGAAATAATTGAAAGCTTAGCTGCAAGTCAGCATTGGAATGAGATGGTAAAGTCGAGGAGAGAGTGTGCTGGACAAGATGGCAAGATCTTTAAGAAAAAACTTAGGGTTTTCCTAAAACACTGAAAATGAAAGATCATGGCTATGACTTGTGAATCCTCTGCCTCTATTTTTATCTCACATTGTCTTTACTACCTTCAGTATTTAACAACATTTCCAGCTGTACAATATGATAATGTCTTAAATCTCATGCTTCAGTTCTTCAGGAAGTTGATGATACTCTTTTTCTTGTAGTTGATTAGAAATGTTTTCAGTTAAAGAATCAAACAACCCTCCCAAAGCAAACAAATAAACAAACAAAAAACCCCACACAAAACCCCTACCAAAACACTTGCCATTGAAACAACTGATTTTGGATACCAGCTGGATGTAAAATACTTGTATGACAAATCAGTGCATTTAGTCTTCATTGATAATGAGATTTGAATCCAGCAGGAATCTTAACTCATGATGTAATGGTACAAATTTTAAAGGTGAAGTAAATGAGGGAAATCAGGAGGATAAAAGAAGTTAATTCCATTACCAGGGGCATGGGGAATGGGCTGACTGCTGGGTCAGTCATACTGATAACCCCTGGCTGTTGCCATGTGTGACATCTTGTGCCATCTCTGCCTCAAAGGCTGAAATGCATTAAGCTGCAAAGAGTCACTTGGCTTGCATGAGCATAATTTAAATGGCTATGGTATGCATGATGTCAGATTAAATGACCAAAAGGGCCCTTAAGCTCCCAGAGATCTCACACACAATTTGAGTATTGTAATAGGTGTAACTGAAAAAAAAAATCAAAGTCCAGTTCAGCTTTAAACATAAAAAACATTTCAAGTTTGTGATTGACAGGCTTGCAACTGCCACTGATATTTAAAACTCGAGTAATATAGTTCATCACATCCTTAAATTACACTCGTAAACCACATTTATAAAGCACATGAGCTAAATTATCAATTAATAGGTTACTATCATACAAAACCTATTTGATTTGGATGTCAAATGTGCAACAGCAGAAGGCTGTCACAGGACTAATGAGGGGGAACTGATTGAACCATTTTGCAAGTCTTGGTTAAGAGTTTTCCCTTGATACCTGTTTCAAGGCTAGACATCACTGGCATACTGACTAGTCCTTTGCCCAGACTCCACAGCCCTCTGCATTGTGTAGTAAGTTTTAGAGATACATTAGTGAATAAATCTTTAAATGTTTCCTTCCTCCAGGGGCTACAGACTATTTCTGTAGTCTGCCAGGAGAATCTGGTGATGATGTTTTTTCGATCCGTGATAAGGTAGGGTTAAACTCTTTCCCTCACTGCTGCTTTTCACAGTGTATCTGCTGAAAGTGCACAGTAATAGCTAAAGGGTTACATTACTCAGACTAGGAAGCAGGGCCACAGGCATATCCATCATTCTTAAGCCAAAGGCTGAGAGACACAAGAGTTAGTCCCATATTTTCCAGGGGCTGAAGGAAAGAAATCATGCTCGAGGTTTTTTTCCTTCTAATTTTGCAGTGGAACTGTCAATGAAGTTTCACCCAGAGCCTGTAAGCGTGGACACGGAATTGCATGTCATTTAATTGGGAATGGGATGCAGTTTATACCAGCAGATCCTCACTGTGGGCAACTAGTGAAACGTGCTCTAAATATTAATATGTGGTGGGAGAAAAGGGGGCAGGCAGTGAACGGGGTAAGAATTTACACTGTGACAAAAACAGCCAATAGGACATTCTGTTCACACTTTGGTGAAACCATAGAGAGAGATGCACAGGAGGGTTTACCTATAACACCTTTTGCTTTATCCTTTCTATAGAGAATAGAGATTTTTTTTTTTAAGGAAAAAAGAATATTTCAATTGGAACAAGAATAAGAGTGGTTGTCATTTACCGATTTACAAAAAAAAAAGAATTTAAAAGAACATAAGCTGCAGACAAAGAGTAATTTCTTGAGGTCTTGACCATTGACATCACAAATGGCAGTAGAGTCCAGGTAAAGCACCAGACTTAAATGGCAATATGTAGTAGTAATTTTCTCATTGCTTTGCCTTTCTATAAGTTTTCATTCTTCCTATGAATAAGGAGAAAATCAATCAAGCCCATAAAGCTCCCCAAGTTCTGCTTGAAATAAAGATGTGAAGAGATCTTCTCAGCAGATGTACAAAATGGAACACTTTCTAAGATGAAAACTAATAAAATTTAAGAAGTATAAACATACTTTCTGTTTCATAGATTTGGAAAAAAAATTATGAACATTGTACATTTTGGCACCAAGTAGGGAGATAAGATCAGTGTAGTAAATTAATTTTCTCTTTTTGTAGCAGAAAGAGCATAAACCCTGCAGAGTCTTTGAGAGCTGATGTGATGGATCACAGTGCAGCAGCTCTATTATGATTGTGTTATGCAAATTTTTTTATGCAGTCTTTTAATGATTCACTGTACATAAAGACTTCATGCAACCCCAACGACTTCTGCCAAGATGTGTGGGACTGTTAAGTAAATAAATACTTCTGTTATAAAAAACCCCCCACAATTACCATTTGTAAAAATGTAAGAAAAGGGGATCCAACAAAACAACAGTAGGTATGGTTAACACTAACAGCAGAGTTTATAATAGCACTCCTCATTCTTATGTTTGCGTAAGTAAATACAAAATTAGTGGTACCTAATGCAGAAATGGAATTATCTTCATTCTGCATTGAAAAGTGGCTTAATGCAATTTCATGATCAGCAAAGCCCTTTTGAAAAACTGCTGAAGTAACCCAATCCAGAACTCATTTCTCCCTCCCAGACCTAAATATCCATTGTTGGGAAAGCAATAGTTAAACGTATTAACATATTCAAAGAGACTGTATTGGAAAATAAAGTTGTATCTGTCTTAATTTGTATTATTAATTTTTCATCTCCAACAGCTAAGTTTGAGTGTATCACGTGTATTCTCAAAACTCAGAGCACCTTAAAATTATTAGAGACACAAATCTGGGAGACAAACCCAGAGTCTCTTTGAAAAGATCCAAGGAAGAGAACTCTGTGCTTGACTACTGAACAAAGCTCGTCAAAAGGTCCTCAAAATTTGAGGAAATGTTGAAGATCAAAGCGCCAAAGTTGAATAAAATGTATTAAAGAAAATACAGAGAACGAAAACCACTAAAACATCTACGTGGGTGTACAAGACACTGGATGGAACAGAGGACTCAGTGTTACTGCAGCAACCTTGAGAGTGCTCAGGGGAGTGATGGGCAGTGGCTCTTGCAAGGATCTACACAGGCAAAACCATCAGATTTTTCACTTGCTCCCTGAACCCAAGCTACACTGTAACTTCAGTCCTTTCAGCTATGAAGGGGAAGATTATAAAGGTCCTGCACATGGGTCTGGGCAAACCCAAGCACAAATACAGGCTGGGTGAAGAACTGGTTGAAAGCAGACCTTGAGGAGAAGGACTCGGGGTTGTTGGTGGAAGAGAAGCTCAACATGAGCTGATGAGGTGCCCTTGCAGCCCAGAAAGCCAACTGTGTCCTGGGCCATATCACAATTAACGTGGCCAGAAGGTCCAGGGAGGTGACTCTGCACTTCTCTGCTCTGCTGAGAACCCACCTGGAGTGATGCATCCAGCTCTGGGGTCCTTGACACAAGAAAGATGTGGACCTCTTGGAGGTTTCAGAGAGGCTGAAAGAGCTGGGGCTGATCAGCCTGGAGAAGAGAAACTTCCAGGGACACCTTATAGCAACCTTCCAGTACCTAAAGGGGGCCTACAAGACAGATGGAGAGGGATGTTTTACGAGGGCTTATAGTGACAGGACAAGGTTTTAGAATAAAAGAGGGTAGGCTTAGATTAGATATTAGGAAGAAGTCCTTTACTGTGAGGGTGGTGAAACACTGGAACAGGCTGCTCAGAGAAGCTGTGGATGCCCCACCCCTGGAGCTGTTCAAGGACAAGTTGAATGAGGCTTGGAGCAACTTGGTTTAGTGGAAGGTGTCCCTGACTGTGGCAGAGGGATTGGAACAAGATAATCTTTGAGGTCACTTCCAACCCAAACCATTTTATGGTTCTATGATTATCTGTGCTTTTTAGGTTCAACTCAGAGTTGACGTGGTCCAATTCCCAGATGTTTAGGAATCTGTTCCTGAACTGAAGGGGTAGAAATAACATCATCATTAGTTAACATACATTAAAATTAGCCGAGAGCTGGTTAATGGTAAAATAAATGAATTTAGTGATACCTGTTTGAACTTCTGAGTATGGCAGGGGAAGAAAAACAGAGGCCACCTTTTCTCCAAATGTGTGCATTTATTCACAATACAACTGGTAATGAATTTTCTGTCACTGCCAACGTGAAATAGATTTAAGCAGCTGAAAGTCTCCATATGCCATTACCAGTTCTTCCACTAGCTTCTAAAAAGCAATCTGCCAGCTACTAAATTGAAAAGACTGTCTGATTTGCTGAGACATCAAAACTTCACAGTTCTGAAAAGTTCTTGGAGTGACAGCTGTGATGAGGTGTGCACTGCAGTGATACAGTGCTGCAGAGAGGAGAGTGAGAAACGGGAAAAACAAGACAAAAAAAAGGTCACTAAGCCAGGAGCTAAAGAAATATTTAGAATAAGAAAGACTTGCTTTTAAACTTCAGTTTGCTGACACCGACTATGACAGCAAGTATTTTACAAGGCATGTCTGTAGTGCAACTGGTGAGTCCTTTTATGCCCAAGCAGTGTATGCACAGGAGCATGTTGCCCTGAGCTGTTACATACAATTCCAGCTGAAAACTGTGACTTTCTGACCATTTGCTGAAGGAAACAAATATGTCTAAATTGCTGAATCTAAGATATGCATTCAAAAATCTCCATTGTTTTTTTTCATAATCCAAGGTGGACATTTTAGAAAGTGAACATGTAAATAACTATAAAACCAATGAACCTACTTGTACTTCCAAGACATGTAATTGAAGTACATTAACACTAGACAGGGTGCACAACACTGCTAGACAGGGTGGATTCTCAGTAGCAGAAAACACTCATCATGGGGCCTGGAAGCAGCAACATATTCAAACCCAAATTAGAGTTCCTTTATGCCTGAGCCGCTTAGACGCGTTCTACCATCAATTGTCATCTTCCTCTCTTCTCTGAAACCATGCCATTTATCTGCAAGGGCTCACTAGACCTATTTATCTTTAACAGGATTATCAATTCTAGTCCTCTGTTTGCAATCTCTTTCACTGTGTGGTGCCACTGGTCTGGGGACAGACGTGTGTGTTGCAGAGAGACTCGCCTTTTTCTGTTGAGCACACCAATTTTTCCTGCCTCAAAGTGGGCAATGCACCCAATTCACACATCAAATAGGTCTTTAATGGATGTCCTTTAATACTCTTTTGCCAGGCTGTGACTATTTAAAAATCGAGTACTGAAGAGACAGTGAGATGATGCAATTACAAAAGGCAACAGGCACAGTTTACACGGGGTGAGTTTGTGCTACAGAGGGAACTCAGACATTTCACCACGTGGTGTATGTTGGCTTCCAGCTCTTACATAAAACATAATTAGACACATCCCATACTGATACTGAGCTTTCTTTAAATTAAATGAGAAATAACCAGTATATTTCTTTTTCTAATCCTTACCCTAGGCACAGAAGAGGCAAACAATCCTCGAAGAGGATTTGGAGGCTTGTTGATCACATTGAGTGAAACAAAGATCAGTGCTCCAGTCAAAAGACATTTGGTGGTGGTGGGTTTATTTTGTTTTGATTTTTTTTTTTAATGGGTAAGTAAGTCCCAATTGGTTGGTTTTTGTTGTTTTTGTTCCCATCAGACTGGAATAGCTGAAGTCAGGGAATAAGTTTTAATGCTTTAGGTGATGTTGTCACAGAAGCACAGATATGAATCCACATAAACAGAATCAGAGAAGACTATTTAGGACATAAGAGGAAAACATCTTCCTCAAAATATGGAAGGCTTGATTTGCTAGTTAACAAGCAAGCTCTGTGAAGGGCAGGAGTAGTCAAGGGAATGGACTTATTTAATGACATGTGCAGAAAGTAAGGAATGAGCTTCAGGGAGCTAGAGGAGGAATTCTGTACAGAGACTTGAAAATCCCTAGGGATGAGATCAGGGTTAGTTATACATCTTCAGGTTGTATGTTGGTGTCTGTGCCCTAATTTCTTCCTTTTCTCCTTGTTTCCTTTTCCTGTTCCTTCAGATTAATAAGAAACTAAGGTTTTTACCCTTCTTCAGAAGAATAAGGAACACTAATTCAGTACATATCTATCTATCTATATCTGGAAGAATAAGACTAAAAACCACTGCAACATTTCACTGGAAGGGACATGCATTAAAGGACAACCTTTCTCCCTACTGTGATGTTGATTTTCATAACATATGGCTAAACTTCAATTTTGCAACCTGTAAATTTCTGCAATATTCTTAATATCCAAGAATAACTCTGCTATCCCAGCAAAATGTCATGACAGTAAGTATGACCACTGGAATTGCTCTTTTCAGCCTGAGAGAGAGAGCTGAATACAATATTACCTCTGGATAATTACCTCTTACACTGTAAACTAGGTATATTTTTCCTGTTTTCCTTCAGTTTGATAAAATCAAAAAATGGACACACATTCTTACAAAAATACCTCTGGAGGGAGACACAGCCCAAAAAGTAGCTTATACCTGACATGAGAATAGAATTAATGTGTTCTCAAAAATGTGAAGATATCTGCTTTAAAAAGTACATCAAAATATACACAATAATCTAGACTGGCTGGGTCTGAATTCTGCAGAATTCCTTTAACTTTGTTTATCTACACAATAATTTAGCTAGGCTGGTTTTGAATTTTGCAGAATTCCTTTAACTCTTTATTTATCTCTGCAGTAATCTAGTCTGGCTGGGTCTGAGTTCTATAGGATTATTTTATAACTCTTTATTTATCTTACACTTCATAACATTATTTTCCAGTATGGAATTATTTAAATGCCGCATTTAAAATTAGAATAATAACCAAAACCGATAGGTTTTGCCCTTGCTGCTTTCTCAGCCTTTTGTAGTGCTCCCTTGATGGGTTTTGGACATGTAAGAGATCACTGTTTTGCTTGATTGCCTTCATGTCTTTGTACTGTTTCCTACCACAGATCATATAGAATTTCATATTCACTCTCTATGAGACCAGCCTCTTACTGATACAAATTCACTGAAGATCGGGCTCTTTTGCTACATTCTTTAGATATAATCATAATATATCTTTTAGAGATATTACACTAATAATCTATCTTTTAGATAGATTATATCTTTTTAGATATAATCATAAGTCAGTACAGATTTTTGTAGGCAAATTACTGAATGTTGTCGTAAACCTGATGTTGTGAAACAGGAAATCACTATGTTTTGGGTTGGTTTCTGTTTTTGGTTTTTGAGATATGGTTTTTGAGTTTTTCTAGTATAACCAGAACATCTTTGTCCCATACCATAAATCTGTACAATGGCAATTTCATAATTTTCCTGCCTTGTTAGGTACATTATGTCCTGTCTTTCTGCATCAGTAGAAAGTATCTGTTGACTGAAAGAGGGAAAAAAGAGAGACAAACTATAGATGGGCAACATTTCCTCAGCAAAAATAGCGTGAAAAGGAACAGTTTATGGAGTGATTAATTGGATCTGAAAGAACTTCTGCATTAACATTTTCATATATGCAGTAATTATATTACCTAGGTTTCATGCTGAACTCCCTCTTTTCCCCTCAAACAACCACGACTGTCTGTGCAAATAATGCCAAGCCCTGGGCACCTACAGTCAATACCCCAGATTTCCAGCTTTCTGAGAGCTCCTTTTCAAAGTAGCTTTGCTTTTTCAAACCAAGACGATGGGAAAGGCAGGACATTCTTAACTTAGAAAGAGATGTTCCCATTATAAGCCATAAAGACAAAACATTCCCGAGAAGTCAACTCATTCACCCAGAAAGAAAAGGTGTTCTCATCCAACGTACAGTCCATCCAACCTGAATTTGTGTTTTCGCACAGAGGTGTCTTACAGAGTGAGATGAGGACACCATGGGTGAGGAGTTAGTGGAACGTGTGACTCTCTCAGAACAAATACAGGACTCAGACTAGGACTCCTGTCCCATCAGCCTGCTTTTTTTTTTGTTGAAGGATTAGACTTTTCCAACCTCTGCCTGTGGCTGAGGCACACTGGGCACGGTGCCAAGGTTCATCTGTGTGCTGCTCCTGTAGTGCCTGTCAGACTGCCTGGCAGCAGGCAAAGGCACAACAAACAGCACATGAGCTGGAAATTCCTGGAAATTACAATAATATCCCCTTTTCAATGAACCCAAGGAGTGGGGACTGGGAGAACTGCCACAGTCCTCTGGACCAAACCATTCAGCAAAAAGAACATTGTTCTCACTGTGGGGGTGATGCTGATGTCCCATACTATCCATATATCATGATGAAATTCTCCTACAAGATATCAGTTCCCAGTCAGTGTTCAGAGAGCCATTGATCACAAGAGCAAGACAGTGCAAGAAATAACTATATACCTCTATTTAATACACAGCACTGGGCTTCTCTTAGGAGGGATTCACAGCCTGGTTTCCTCTTCCAAAATGCAGAAATGATGTGGAACTTGTCAATACTAAAAATCAGAAACCCTCTATGCAATACACTTTCTTTGCAAAAGGGAAACGGTTTCATGACACGCAAAGTTCATCTCATAAAATAAAGAGGAAGATGTAAGATTGAAGGCACTGATTCCTCACTATCTGTGTATAAATATGTAATCTGTTTACAGCAAAATGGGAAAAAAATAAATAATTTCAAACCCTACGACTAATGGATCATCAGTAGGCTGCACAAACTCAGAGTAAGAAAATTACAAGGCAACTCAGAGTTAGCAAATCACAAGACAAGGAGCAGCAGAGTATCAGATGTGTTCAGGAAAAGAAACCCAAGACCAATCCAACAGAAAGAAATCCAATCAAAACCAAAACAACAAAACCAAACAAATACCAAGATACCTACCCTCCAAAGCCCAGGCACACAGGGAAATTGAATTCTGACCTTGTTTTCAAATTTACATTAGTAAATTTACCAAATTGCCTGGTATCCTGCTTAAAAAGTAGATATTTACTCCAAATGCTCTGTATAAGGCTTTTTTTATTTTTGATTACACTTACCTCATAGCTTCCCCCACATGTAATATGTAGAAGGAGGTTCAGAAATAAAATCTGCCACAGGGAATATTGTCATTTTTATATTCTGAAGGGTTTTCCAGGCAAAGATAGCAGCTTCAGTCTCTGGAAAACATTATTTTTCAAGACAGTCACATTCAGGAGAGGAAGGAGTAGGTAAACGCAAGCTGCAGTCAACCCTCAAATATCCCAGGGAAATTTTCCTAGTGCCACCACCTATCAGCATCCCTCCTGCAGATCAACAGCCTTGAATCACAGAGGCTGGAAAAGACCTCCAAAATCAAGTCCAACCATAACTCGGCCCTGCCAAGTCCGCCAGTAACCCACATCCCCCAGTGTCACATCTGTGTGTCTTCTGAACACTTTTGGGGACAGGGATTCCACCCCTTCCTTGGGCAGCCTGTTCCAACGCCTGACCACCCTTTCAGTGAAGAAATTTTTTCTAATATCCGATCTAAACCTCCCCTGGAGCAACTGAGAGCATGTCCTCTTGTTTTGTCACTTGTTACCCCAGGGTAAGATACCAACCCCCACCTTGCTACAGGCTCCTTTCAGGGAGTTGTAGAGAGCAATAAGGTTTCCCCTGAGACTCCTTTTCTCGAGGCTAAACATCCCCAGATCCCTCAGCTGCTCCTCATGCTCCAGACCCTTCCCCAGCTCCATTGCCCTTCTCTGGACATGCTCCAGCCCCTCAATGTCTTTCTTGTTGTGGGGGACCCAAAACTGAACAGAGGATTTGAGGTGTGGCCTCACCAGTGCCAAGTACAGGGGGACAATCACTGCCCTGTCCTGCTGGCCACACCGTTCTTCATACAGGCCAAGATGCCATTGGCCCTCTTGCCCACCTGGGCACACTCTGGCTCGTGTTCAGCTGCTGCTGACCAGCATCCCCAGGTCCTTTTCTGCTGGGCAGCCTCCCAGTGACTCTTCCCCCAGCATGTAGTGCTGCAGGGCTTTTCTCTGCCTCTAGTGCAGGACCTGGCACTTCTCCTTGTTAAACCTCCTCCCACATACAGCACACCACACCAAGCAGGTCTTGATCAAAACCAGGTCACTGGCTAAGAATCTGTTCTATTGACAAAAACCTGCCTGCAAGTTTCCCTTAAACGTAGTCAGTTAGGATCTCACAGCCTAATTTACATGGATTTCATATGATCTTCCACTAATATGGATAAATGAGAAACAATTAACTGTGTGATGGAGCCAGAAGATTAAAATCAGCCAAGAAGGAAGGTTAGCATACTGATATTTGTACTATCCAGCATGGTTTCAGTTCATTAGGCAGTAGGATCTCTTCCTGCACATTTGCTTGAGATCTATTATAAGGCATTTGCAGGAGGCCAATGTACATTCATCAGCTGTTGAATAGCCACATGAGGCTATGCACATACAGCACTGATCCTGGAATGGAAGAATTTGTAGCTTTTCCTTTTCCTTTCCTTTCCTTTCCTTTCCTTTCTTTTTCTTTCTGATTGTTTTTCCATTTATTTTATTTTTTCATTTATTTTTGTTTCTTTTCATTTCTTTTCATTTATTTTTATTTCGTTTCTTCTTTTTGTTTCTTCTTATTTATCCTTTCCTTTCCTTTCCTTTCCTTTCCTTTCCTTTCCTTT
>NW_016690444.1:13828-96645 GCF_001604755.1 Lepidothrix coronata
CCTTTCCTTTCCTTTCCTTTCCTTTCCTTTCCTTTCCTTTCCTTTCCTTTCCTTTCCTTTCCTTTCCTTTCCTATTTTTTTATTAAATGCAGCGGTCCCTAAAAATAGAATTACCCTGAATACAAGGTGACCTTGGATTTTTTTGTGTATTTATTTTACTGCATGAAGATTACTTCTTACCTCCTCTCACCACCCCCACCCTACTTCTCACTCATCTGCTCTCTACACATTTCATCCTTCAATCAAGATTTCCATCTCAGATTTCTTGACCTTTCCTCCCTCCTATTGAATATCTCCACTTTTCTCACCTTTAGATAAAGTGTGTTCTGTCTCATACCTATCCTATGTCTTAAACTGCAGAACTTTAACCCCCCTACTCCTGCTACTTTTCTGACTGTGTTGTGGAGGTGTTGGAATCATTGCAGCCATCCCTGGTGAAAGCTTTGTCAGCTGGTTTTCCTGAGCATGAGCCATCATCTCCCAAATCACCTCTTCCTGACTCTCAGCAAAGTGAGATTTATCTAACCATGTTCGAAATATGTGGGGCAGAAATGGGGAAAACAAACTGAACCATGAAGTTTGAGTTACACTTAAGTAAACTGTATCAAGGACTGAAATCCACTGCCTTAGATGTCCCACGGCCATTTGATAAAAGAATCTGCTTCTGCATCTCTTATTAATCATTTTATAATACAACTTCCACAGGAGGAGTGGAGGAGTCCCATCTCAGACAGTTACACTACTGAATAGTGTTTTTAAACTAGGAGCTGTGAGACCACCGTTCTCAGAAGCACAGTATTTGACAAATACTAGCTGCTCAGTACAGCCAGGTGCCTTGAGTTACCAGCAGTATATTTGACCTAAAGCTGACAGATTTAAAACACTGCTAAAGACCAAGTTACTTAATACCTGAAGAGGAACGGACACAACTTTCATCCATTCCCATGACAAGGACCATTGTAATTGCATTTTAACTTCTGTCCTGGTTTCAGCTAAGGTACGGTTAATTTTCTTCTTAGTAGCTGGTATATAGCTGAGTTTTGGACTCAGTATGAGAACAATGGTGGTAACACACTGATGTTTTGGTTGCTGAATTGTGCTTACCTCAAGTGAAGGACTGTTCAGCGTCTCATGCTCTGGCAGTGAGGAGGTTCCCAAGAAGATGGGAGGCTGCATGGCAGGGACAGCTGATCTGAACTGACCAAAGGGATATTCCACACAGATGTGTGACACTTACAGTTGCTTGCTGGGGTTAAACCATGACAGCTTTATACCAGGCACCCATGACTGGATATCACAGGAGCATGGGCTATGCCTACATGGCATGGCCAGTGCATGTAGATCATAATGTCTTGTAGCAGCAGCATTGACAAAGACAAAAAGCATGCCCTGATCTTTCAGCCTAGCAGGGCTGGTGTCACATGCTTCATAGGATCTATAGGTTACCAGGTTTTTGGGGGGCAGAAAGGACAGCCTGTTCTGCCAAATGATTGCCTGCTCTCTCTGAAGCTGAGCTCACAGGACAGTGCTGGCATGCTTTGGGAACCTCTGGGTGCACACAGCAGCTGAGCTGTTTCAGATTCCAAATTTCAGGTTCAGCCAAGTTAACCAGCAGCAGAAAACAACACGTGGTTCTTGGAACCACGTGATTTAAGAGCCTGGGTCTTGCTGTAAGGGTTTCAGTCCCTCTGGAAATGGTTTTCTAATAATTTTACATTCCTCTTCTATCAGTTTTATTGGAGTGCAGTGAGAAGTTATCCCTTCCTAATCACAAATGTAACCTTCAGTTGACTGGGCAGAGAGGTTGGCTTCACTGGAGGGCTGTGGACCTACATCACCTCAGGCTGCCTCTGGCACCTCTAACATTTCCAGGCTTTAAGGCTTTGCAGAAGCTGCAGTTGTCTCTCTGCAGATCTGTGTCTATCCAGACTGATAATAATGAGAATGCTTAAGGTTATTAGAATCTCTAAATAATAACCTCGAAATATATCACCTCTGGTTAACAAATAGCTTCACTGTAGTCTGGTAGCTATTTATTAGCACAACTAAAATTAATTAGGAATTAGCTAATTAATGCACTCCAAAAAACCCCCCATAAGACGAGACAGATGAATGAAATTTATGTTTTACCTGTTTTATTAAAGGGCAAACAGATACATCATGACAATTATTAAGTCTGTTACTAATTAAAAAAACAATGTAAACAATGTTTGCAATGATAATTTCTGATGTTATTTTACATTTGGTTGGCTCTTACTAGACTAGGCAGGCTTTCAAACCTGTGAGCTAATTTTTGTTTTCCTTGTTTTTCTCTCCTCCTCCTTGTTTTATGTTTATGGTTCCTATTTTCATCATTACCACCAGCTATTTCCCATGTACCACTACTTTGTACGGCACAAAGACTTATTTTTAAAAAACACCTTCTTATATAATACCATATCTCACATTACTCTACAATGTAATTTCACTCAGCAATGCCAAAGCTACACAGCATGAAGGAAGGAAAACAGTGAATTACAGCATTTTCTGGGTCTGACTGAAGAAGCAGAAGATTAGGCTGGAGACCAGAGGGAAAAAGGAAAAAAAATTAAAGTCACAGATTAAGGATAAAAGATATACTTTCATATGCAGGGGGAAATAAAAAAAAAAAAAAAAGCAAATGTAGGAGTAGGTTTTTAACAATTTGCTGCCCCTAAGCTTGTGCAATCTATCCTACCTCCAAAAAGCCTTCAGTTTGCTCATTCAGAGATTGATCTGAAGGTCTTCAGTACCAAGAGACACTGATCTGGGGATTAGCAGGCTTAATCAGTATGGAGTGGTTTATTAAATAATATTAGTCCTACTTAGACTATAGATTTTCTGGGGAGACGGTGTCAGAAACATAAAAGCAAGAAAAGGATTAGGGCAAAATCTTCTGGGTAACGGGGAATGCTATTGAACTCTCAAAGAAACACCAAGAAGGGAAGAAAGCTGACAGTTCCAGGAAATTTTTCAATCAGAGATTTTTTTTTCGTAGAGTTTGAAGGCAAATGGATTTTGTCTAGGTCTGGTTGTATGTTGGTTCAGCCTATGAAAAAATTTATATCTTTTAGAAGACTGATGCAAAGCACGTGAATTTTACTGGGGGTGTTTGTATTGATTTTAGTTGGCTTGGATCAGTTTTTAAAAGCTCAGCAATGTTTCCCAACTGACAAGCAAATGGTGGATTACCCTTCACCAACCATAGCCCTGTTTAACCTCCCCTCTTTTTTTATTTTTTTCCTATTTTGCAATAGAGATATTTGGTGTTGACAGTCAGACTCTCGGTTCACCAGAGAGTTGGGAGAAAGAAAACCCCTCTGCCATTCATTCCTTTAGTGACACACAAAGCAGCTTTGCTAAAATCATTGTTAGCTAGAAGCTTCACTGTATGAAACTGTAAAGGGAATGATGTAGTATCTGAAATTATATAGAACCAGTTCTCACGTTCTTGGGTTTACTTGGTAAATTGGTTGATTGTAGAAAATGTTAACACTTAAATGATGAACCTGGACCGAGTTCAGCCTTTTCCTGCTTCCCAAGAGGTGGGGCTGCACTTGGTGACATTACAGCACCTTAACAATTATGTGATTTTATGAGTACTGCTAGTGGTCAATAAGGATGGGTAGTAACTCCTTTACCTTGCTTGGAATTTAGGTTACACTGGAGGAAATAATTCCCTTTGTTTTCCTGAAGGGGGAATGTGACTGTCTGTCACAGGACATCGTGCACCACGGAATCATGGAATGGTCTGCGTTGGAAGGGACTACAAAATCATCTCATTCCAACCCCCTGCCATGGGCAGGGACACCTCCCACCAGACCAGGTTGCTCAAAGCCTCATCCAGCCTGTCACTGAACACTTCCAGGGATGGGGCATTCACAACTTCTCTGGGCAACCCCTGCCACTGTCTCTCTGACTTTTGTCAACACTTTTATATTTATATTTTCTGCAATAAATATGTTATACCAACTCTTACAGCATATTTTTGTGTAGGAAGCCTCAAGCTAAGGCAATGGCATTCTGGCAGTACAAGTAATTTTTTTTTTTAAATCCATCTTTAAAATTGTAAATAGTTTTCTCAAGTTAAAAAGGAATGGAGGACACCAAGTCTCTCTAGAGCATGGGTGAGTTTGAGATTCAAAAGAACAACATCCCTGGGACTGAAGGCTATCAGAAAAAAAACCACGAATATATAATCTTCTGAGAAATACAATAACCTCAGCCTGCCAAGGTTCTGACTTCTTTTCTGTCCCTTTGAACCATTTGGTTTTTTTAAAAAAAATTTCACATTTATTTTAATCAACCACGCTTCCCTTTAAAACATTTATTTTAATAAAACTTTCCAATTCTCTGAGTTCTCTGAGTGCTCTCAACTTTGGCTTAATATTTTAATGGAATACTGCCTGAGCCCTGAACTCCAGTAGTCTGAAGGGTGACGAGGATAAATATGGAACTTAATGGTGGATAACTGGCTTTGATGCAGCTTCATCAATCAGAAAGAGATAAACTACTTTCTCCTCTTGCAGTAACCCTTTTTAAGAAAAATGTATTGATTTTTTTTTTCCATCAGATAGACATATTAACCAGCAACCCACTCAATGCATTCTTCTGTCTTCGGGGGCATTTTCAGCAGAGATCGATTTTTTTTTTTTTTGCCTCTGTGGGAAAACAGTCACTATTGAGTGATAAACTCAAAAAAAAAAAAAAAGAAAGAAAGAAAAAGTCCTTCCTTTTTGCACTGCTGCCAGAGGCACAGAATTACCATTCACAAAACTTAATTTATAAAAGCTAAGAACAAGAATACTTCTCCCCCCCACCCCAACCACAGGAATTCATGGTAGGAAAGTAGATACATTAGCAAAATTAAAGAGAGAAACTCTATTTGATTGCTGTAATCTTCCATTAATGAGCCTACCTGCACAGTAATGGGGTGATACAGCCCACTCAGGTCCCTTTGTGACTGATCATTAAAGGTCCCATGGCACTCATCACCAGGGTAGACTCACCCTCCCTGTCCTTGCCAAATTCAATCACAAGTGATAATTTTCTGCTGCCTATCTATATTTTCCCTGCAGTTTTATCTGGATAAGATTCTGCTTTTCATCTCCTGTACCAAAACTGTTGTATAATGTTTCTGTGTGCTGTTAGGGAGCTGCAGGTTTTCCATTCTGAAGACTACGGTATCAGCTGAAATTATTTCTGTATTATGGATATGACAAAATGTACTTAGGTGCATAAGAATAGATCTATTTAGTGGACTGGCTTCTCAGCTGAAAAGTGGGGCTGCAACAGGACAACTGCTTTTTCCTGTTTTGATGACTCTAATTCAGAAACGTTGCCACTAGAGCAGAACTCGACCTGTGGAATCAGCGTCGTTTGAGAAGGTGCCTAAGCAGAAGGAAACAAAATTAAAAACCAAAAATAGTGATTGCACAGCGCTGCCAAAGGATCAGAGCACCAGGGACACGTGGCTTTTTAATGCACCTGTACACTTCAAAAAAAACACACTTGTTATACGGACTTCTGCAATTTTAATATAGAATGACAGTTATGTCTAGAAAAGTTAATTATGTTGGATAATAGAATTATAGCCAGTGCAATGGAATGGTAATTTCTAATGCATGCCATGTGGTCTTCCCAAAGGAAAGACTGGAAACTGGACTTTAGCCCTGCCTCACAATATAGCCTGGTTGTTAAGTTCTTGTCTTCAGTACAGCCTCACAAACCATATGTAGCCTAAGGCATGGTAGATATTATATATGTTATTTATTTTATTTACCTATCCCCTGAAGGAAGGCAGAATTTTTAAGTACAATTTTTAAAATAAAATAGCCTCGTGTAATTTCCAAAGTAATTTTCTTCCTCTGCAAGACATTTTGCCAAAAACATGTTACGAAAAATGAATCTGTTTGGAAATTTTTATTCTGCTTTCAGGCAAATTATCCCTTAAAATTCTATCAGGCCATCTTTTCTTCGTGGAATTTCTGCTGCATTACCATCTTATAAACTAAAACATCTCTAAAAATTTACCAGTTTTCTGTTGAAAAGTCCCCATGGTGCTACAGCAACATGTCTTAGATTAAAGTACCAAAACCTCATGAAATGGCATCCCATGAATAGTTATACAGCACAGCTGTGAAGGCAGTGCAGAAACTAGAAGAAGGAGCAGCTTGTATTGGCATTTCCACCAACAAAATGCTGTCAAGTTGTGTGACAAGTAAAGGGCCAGACTATGAACAGCAGCCCTGGAAGCACAGGAAAGTGTGGGATGCTGAGGATAAGGAATACAACAAAGCAGAGGTGCTATTGTGTTTCCTCACTTCTTTTGGATTATTAGGAGGGGAGGCAGGTCCAAAGGCCAGGCTCATGAGACTAAGCAACGCCAAGGGGGATGTTTGACAAGCTCCTCAGCATTATTAAAACTTGCTTTGCACTGTTTTTATCCCTTACCTGCTTTAACTGATCAGCCACTTTGCACAAGCAACAATAACAAGATGTGCCAGACACACTCGAATCAAGTGACAGAGGATGAAGGGGAAGAAGGAAGGGAAGCCTTCTCAGAGACCTTACAAGCTGTTAGAAAGATTTAGGGGGCCATGGGGAACCACACCTGGTTCAGAGGAAGTTCCTCTCCAACACATTTATGCAGCTGCCCATGCCCTGCACTGGTGAGGCTGGATGCTGGTGATACCTCTGGGGTGTAACACTGAAATAAATGGTTTCTTGAGATGGCTTACGAATTATTGGCCAAAATAATTTCTTGGTTTCATTCACTTTTGTTAATAAGGGGTTAAAGAATCTTCAGGCAAGATTTGCACTCTGTATTTCCCACTGTAGTGGGAAGACTTAGTCAAGTAGGTCTTGAGTGAATTTTTTCTTTATGGATTGACTGGGTTGAAGAAAGCTAATTAGGTGTCTCACTCAAAAACGTATATGTGGGGTAAAGTTAAGCTTGGATATATACCATGGGATCTTGTGGCCCAAAGCCCCTCCCTGTTGGGATGGTTTTTGGTTGGTTTGGGGTTTTTGGTTGTGGTTTTTGCTGGGTTTTCTTTGTTTTTTTAAACTCTACCTAAGATTTTACAACTTTATTTGCACTTCCTTTGCAGTGGCTTGATGAGAAGCATTAATGTGTGAAGGTAAACAAGACAAATTTATGCACATAGCATTCCCTGCTTGTTCTGCAGTGCTCTGATATATTGCACATATCAACAGGAAAGCATTACATAGTTCACAAATTGTGTTTTTACTTAGGACCATCATTACTATTCATATTGTATCAGCAGTGGCTGGGAAAACCTGCCTATGGAGTCCATCCTGCTAGTTATCATACCAGCAGCACTGACTCAGGCAGCACTTTGAATTTAAGAGGAGTCAAATAAATGATGCTGAGAGTGCAATTGTCCCTCTCCTTGCGAACAGACCTAGTTATGCCTGCTAATTTCGACCTCTGAAACAGGCTTCTGTGCCAGTGGGGCTGGGGTTATTTGCATTCACTGAGGCAGAAGTGGCTCACCCTCCAGTTCACTTTTGAAGGCAGATATTGGGTGACCTTTCAGCGCTCCCCTTGCTGTCACGTGCACGTTATGAGAGGATTAATGCCTAAAACTTACCTGCTGACCTGCAGAGTCAGTACCTACAACGACACCTAAAATGGTCTCTGTAGCTGGCCAACATCACAGGTACTTTTGTGTTCTAGCAGAATTCCTCCTGCTTCTAATTTATAAGCTGTATTTAGCCTTTTTTGGATATTAATGAAAAAAAATACAAGGAAGTACAAACAATGGAATAAGTTACTTAAAAAAACCCTGAAATTCAAAACTGTTTTCAAAAATCACTCAGGTTTGTATGTACATAATTAGGACAACACATACTCTGAAATACTTCCATACTCTGGCAAACAATTCTGACATCGAAGTCACATAGAGCCTGAAACAATCTGTTCAACATTAGTTTCTTTTTTTTTTTTTTCTTAGGAAAAGAAAATATAAGTGAGACAAAATTTTTTAATTGTAATTTTGCTCTGTAGGAGAATAAAAGCACTGGATTTTTATGCCAATTTTGCTGAAATGAAATCCGTCAGACTAAAATCCAAATGCTTGTCTGAAAGGATAGCTTTTACTTGTTGGTGTCTGGGAAGCACTGAAGCTATTTATTTTTACATTTAAGAGTCTTGTCTTTTGGGGGGCACACCTAGAAGGGTATCCAGGCTGCTGGAACTTACTCTGTTTAAGCAGAGAGTGACTTGAAATAATATAATATTTTTTTTATTAATTTCAGAAAACCAGAATTTCAGAACCTGCTACGCCCAAGTCACATTTCATAACTGCAAGAGAAAAAGCAATCCTCGAATTCAGAAGAGACTAATTCACCAGCTCCACTGAGATTTTTCCTTAAATTATTAAGATGCTCAACAGAAACAAGTAGAGGAAAGGAATCTCTCTTGTATTTATTCCTCAAACCTCTACAGGAGATTCAGCAGAATTGTCATATAATCCATACCTCTGAACTATGTCACAATCAGGCCTGAAATTTAACCTCAGTGTGCAGTGCCCTGTTTTAGGACACTGAGGATGGACCATTCTATTTAGGGAGGGGGTCTAAGGGAAGTTATAAGCTCCCTGAAGCACTACTGTGGCAGAGGACCAGGAGCTGGTCATTGGACAGATAAAAGCAGTCAAGAAAAGATTACTGAAATGTGATAGAAAACGTCCTACTGGCCATAAAACGTCTTCAAAAAACGAATTTGTTAAAAATAACATTGCTTGGGCTATTTACAGGAAAGCATATGAACTGTCAGCCGCAGATTCAAACATTTGATCATTTCCACAGAACTTTTAGGAAGGGGTGGATGCCTTTTTGTGAGAGCTCAAGAGACTTTCCTTCACCCTGAAAGTCCATTCTGTATCACAGGGGGTTTTTTCCTCCCAGAATATCTGAATTGCCACAGTCACAAGTTTCCACTCCCAGCAGTGGGTTAACATCATGCAGACCCCAGTGGTAATTACCAGACTCCTTTTGTGATTCCACCTGGATAAGACCATCTTCAGAACCCTTCTGCACAAGGTCAAGCTACCTGAGAGCTTAACCTAAGATCAACATTCAGCCACAAACAGAAACCACTGAGCTAGGTCTGGGAAGATGAGATAAAATCTGTTGGTAGCCAAAGAAGAATCACTAGGAGGTCGGATTTGCACTACATGTTGGCTGGCTCGTGCTCCTCAATCTGTCACGGGGAATTAAACCAAGTCCCGCCAAAAAAAAAAGAAAAAAAAGTTGGATTTACATGATATTCTGCTTGCAAAGTGGTAAACTTGCAAACTAACTCTTCTGCTGGAAGGGAATCAGTGTTGAATAAACTGCACCAAGGAGTTTTGCTCGTCAGGTACACCACACCTGGAATTAATCACCAAAGCAGGCACCTGATATAGCAACATGAGCACTTCTGCACCAGTGCAAATCTGTGGCGTAGTTCTCTGCAGAATCAACCAGGAGTTTGATTCCTTTCCTTCAACAGAAGCAACTTGGAAAAGTGTTTCAGATGAGGAAGCACCACAGAATTGGTTTGCTTTCCTACTAACATCCTGGAAAATTCCGGTTTGTTTGTACAGGAGACAGCAGTTTGTACTGTATAAAGAGGTGCAGAGGGTAAAGAGAATTTCCCCAGCACATCAGGTCCCCTTTATTACTCTAATCAATTCCAGCTATAACACACTTAAACAATACCAATTTCTAAAGAACCCAGGCACGAGAATTAGACATCTGGCAATGAGTATTTAAGAGTCATACACCACTCTTCCCCAGAAATGCCTGAAGAAAACCAGCCAAACAAGGCAAAAATTGTTATTAATTCTTGTGGTTTAGATTGTGTAATTGTTCAGCATGGTTTGAATTAGTACATATGAAAAAAGGGTAAATCCTTGTAATGCTTGAAGGGCTTGACAGCGGAATTCGATTTAGGACTGAACAGTTTGGGGGTTGAATAATAAGTTTCTCAAATATGGTAGATAAAAATAACTTAAATAGATAAATAAGATAATAAGATAAAAATAACTGCTTATGGTAGATAAAAATAACTTAAAAATTTTACGTTGAATTAAGTAAACAATGAGAAAATGAAAAATTAAAGCATTTTGATTTGATCCTATTAAGAGCTATTTAAATATCTGAAAATTTACATCAGTTTGATGTACAGAACAACAGTAACAAAACCATTTTCAAAATAAGTTGCCTACCTTAAATTATTTAGATGGGAAAAAAAAAAAAGGCAAGACTTATTCCACTCTGACTAGTTACCCTATCCTTTTTCTAATTTTTAGATTTTTCTGGTTAACAGCCAAAATTATCAGCCCTTTGAACACCTTTTATGCTAATGCAGCTTTTAGACCAACAGGTACTTTTCCCATAATAAATAATCCCATGAGCAGCAGCGCTAATAAATCTGGGAGTCTACTAACCTGAGTATTCCATTTCTGAATGCAACCCCAGCTTAGCACACCCAGCTGTCCTTTTCTTAATATTGGGAATTTCAACCCAATATTTCAAGCATCATCAGTTGCAGCCTTTATCTCCCAACATAATATCTCCTTCTGCACCTTAATGACACCTAATTTTCCCTCTCACAAAAAAAAAAACAACCCACCTTACTCCCTTCTTATGTTTTAGTAATTCCTTCAAGAAAGACGATGGAGACATGAAGTCAGTGATATCTGATACAACAGGCTCATGTCTGCATGGCAGACTATTAGAGAACTTCAGTTTACAAAACGCCACATAATTAAATGCACAGATGATAAACAATGTTAGAAACAAAACTAAACCAAAGTAACGTACTGCTTCGTGCCACCCTTCCTGGAGCTGAATGACAGAATGAAAATTCATCACATATGTTGTTCAGTATGTATTGCTGCTTACTCTCAGACCTGGCAATATACTGTTCAATTAATACCTGCAATACATTGTTCAGTATTTATTGCTGCTTACTCTCAGACCTGGCAATGTACTGTTCAATTAATACCTGCAATACATTATTCAGCCAAACATACAGCTGTTTAGCAGTGAAAAAGAACCCCAACGGTTTCTAAACGTATTTTTAAATGAAATCCAGAAATACAATTCATAACATATTCAACAAATGCTGTCTAACTAGCTTTCCTATGTGCACAACTATTTTTTTTTATATTCTAGATACCTATGCTTTTTATTTCCTAATAAGAATCCACAGAGACTAACTTTCCATTCGATCAGTTACCTAATATCAAAAGAATATTATTTCGTTTATTCAATTCTGAAACAAACAGTCACAAAAACACAACAAAAGAGCCCCCACAACAACAACAAAAAACACCCAACAAACAAAAGCGAACAAAAGTTCTAGAAAACAAACCACAGAAGTGAAATGGAACTTTTTGACTGTTTAGCACACAGACAAATCTCAGCTGAGAAAACCTTAATTTTTAACTACAGCCAAGACACTGGTGTTTTATCAACACTGTTATAGCCACAAATCCAGAACAACACGACACCATTTGGGATGCTCCAAACAAAGCTGGCTTGCATTTGGCCACGGGGCGAGTTATTTATGTATTTGAATCCGGTCATGTCCTGATAAATGCTAAGGCTGGTGCAAAATCCATGCCAACACGTTACAATAAATGTCACGACAACAAGGGGAAAATAACAAGGTTAAAATGCTGGTGGCCTACTGACCTCACAGCCATGACTTTTGCCAAACCAGCTGTCTTTTGTAAAGCTCAGCATTGCAAAGAAAGAATTTAGAGAAATCAAGCAGTCCACGGAAAATCAGGGACTAAGAAAAAAACCCAAAAGCCTTTAGACTTACAGCTTTCTTCCCACAGGACACCCCCAGCCCTGCTTAGTCCCTGCTTTGTTGTTTGAGCAGCAGGGACAGGAATTAAAACTCACTCAAGCAGTTTGAACCCCCAGGTGATGTCAGGACTCAGGTTACTGCTGCAAAGGAACCTTTGAGCTCCACCTCCACCACAGCTGTGCTGAGCACTACTTTGATGAGACAATTTCAGTAATATTCTGACCTGAATGTGGTCCGTGGGAGTTTTACCACTGATTTCAGGAGAGCCAAAATTCCATGCAGTGAGTCAGTGTAATTTAGATTAGTGTTGTAACTTGCTGAGAAGCTGATTCAAAATACAATGAAGCCAAGGGGAGCTGTATTTAATCAAGCTTAATCCAATTACTTAATAGTACTTAATAGTCTTTAATAAATTTTAATCAAAGGTAATCAAATTTCTAAGGTTTTTTTCCTAGGGGCAAAACCTATTCCACTCTAAATGCTGTATTATGCAAAGTTTGATGATATTATGAGATACCTTTTAGCTCTTTGTGTATAAGTCTGTGGCAAGGGGTTAGTCTTTTTTCTTAAAGAGTGATTTCATTTTTTGTCCATAGATAAAAGGAGAAAAAAGCCCACCAACCCTAATTATTAAGTTACAGAAACTTAGTTGGGTTAAGTGGGTAGGATAGTTCCAGGGCTTCTGCCCTCCCATAAAGACTAAGACAGGTGGAGCATAAACACCTTTAAATGATCTTACACAGTATTTGCCCTTTATTAGAGCTGGATGCCCCTTACAGGCCTAATATTTATTTTATTAAAATTCAGCAGCAATTAACCACCCCACATGTAGGCAGACAATCCAGTTTTCAGTTACTGGATTTTAGAGATACTGTGTTGTTCTAACTTTCCTATTTTATTCCTGTGCAAAACAACTTTTTTGTTTGTTTTTGGAGCCACTGTGTATTAAAGAATTTCACGACAGAAAGCAGAACAGTCTAAAGGTTTTCTGAAAAATGTGTTTCCTATACTTATGTTACAGAAATCATGCCGTAAAGCAGAATTAAAAGCTTCTCATTTAAAACCACCTGATACTGAAATACTCTCAGCTAAAAAGAAAACTGTTTGAGGCTGCATTCCTCAGAAAAGGCTGTTATTGGACAATGTGACTTAAGTCCTGTGAGCAATTTAGAGGGTATTTAAGAGGCAACACCATGCAGTATCACCATCAGTACAGTAAGAACAGAACACTCCCATGTCAGAAATACTCCTCCCCTGATTTCCAGACCAGATCCTGACTTTGCCATTATTACCTGAGGACTGGACACATCAAAGCACAAGTTCTGTCTCAGTTCTGCCCTCCCTCCTCCTGTGTGTATTAATGGGCCAAGCACCAGGGACATCAGTCATTTTTAGAGGTATTGAGGCTCTTCTAAGCTTTAAGCAATAATAAAGAGGATAATATCAGCCATGTGCTCTTTAAACATCCACCATACCATTAATTCAGAAGGTAAATAAAGCCATATAAACTAAATAAGCTTTTATGATTAACAAAGCATGCAAATATGGTAATCTTATTAATGTGGTGAAAGGCAGGATTTGAATCTCGCAGAGAGAGAAATCAGGCAGATTTATTTTCAGATTGAAAGCAAACAAGTGGGTTTTATTTTTCTCTGCTCATCTAAATTGAAGTTTCTCACCTAAACTGAAGTTTCTCTTCCTGGACCGTTCAAAAATGAAGTTAACATCTGAGTCAGCAAACTTTCAGATCGATTCTAGAACTTGCTGTTATTTTTCAGGCCCTGGAAATGTTATAGCTGATGGTCCTTGGGCATTTTTTGCTTGTCTTCGGCATTCAGGACGTTATTCACCGTTTCAAGAGCTTATTCATCCCTCCTCAGAGCCCTCCTCCGATCTCTGTCGCTGCTAGGATTTTCCTTGCTGTTTGAAGGCCAAATTGCCCTAGGAAGCTGGTTTCACAAGGAATGGATAAAAGTCTCGTGCAGTCTCATCTGGGGAGACCTGTGTCAGAAGAACAGGAAGGGGCCGAGCATCTCCAGGCGTTGTCTTCTTCCACTCCCCAAAATCAGCATCGCTTAGCAGGAAGAAAAGAGTTCACTTCATCTACAGCATATCCAAAAAAAAAATGTATTTCCAGCATGAGCCACTAATTTCTCTGTGCAAAAGCGCTGAAAAAAAAAAACAACCAGCTTCCAAACACAAAATGTTCCTGGAGGCTTTAGCAGAGAAAAATCACCAAAGCTGGATGGCTGCTTTTTACAAAACTTCATTCGCATGACATTGGAAAAAGCAAAGAGAGTGCCAAAACTCTGTTAAATAACATACATATGCTTATGAACTAAGTTTGGCTATTTTATCAGCCTAGAAATAAGGTGTCGTAGGAATGTTGACTGAATTTAAAGAATATTATCTTTTTTATTACATTTTATATTAACATGTTTAAGAAATAATGCCTTCTTTCAAAAATAACATCTAGTCTATAGAAAAAATAGTTTTTATTATAAACGTGTAAATTCAATAACGATTTTTTAACATTTCTGCATTCACATATTCAAATTAATTTAGAGATGTTCCTCAGCTTTTCTGAAATACAACAGTAGGGGACAGCACTTCCTAAAGCAGGATTGCCTTTAAAGTGCATTACAATTTGGTAATTTGGGTAGATGATTTTATTCTAGTCACAGAAGGCAAGTTGAAATTAATATTAAAAATAAATAATTTTCAAATTAGGACATATTGAAACGATGTATGCAATACTTTTATTGCAGTTTCATTTTGTAAAATGGATTTAATAAGAACATTATCAAACCTGATTAAAACTGTGGTAAGTTAAGTGCAACCATGGTTCTAAGGGCTTTCCTGAGTTAGTGACTAATGTAACACATATTAGGTTGTGCTCCTTGCATCCGCCTCTTACCTTTAATTAATTTGTTAATAGCTCTCTATCAATATAACTGAAAGATGGATAGAAACATTACCATCAATAATAAAATGGAAAGCATAACAATTTACAGGAATTTAAGTTTTAAAATTTATGGTTTATATGGTAAAAAATTATTCATAAATGTGCAAGCTCTAAATGCAGTCTCCCATTAATTATATCTCAGTAATGATGCAGACATGAAAAATATTATTGATATCATCCAAGAGAGGGTGCAACGTTTCTTGAAAGATTTGTTTCAGTAAGGCTTGCCACAGACTTCACACATGATCTTTATACTGTAATTAGACCCCAATCTCAGAAATTACTCAGGCAGCTGTTGGTAAAATCAACGTGAGACAGTTGCCCAAAGAGGGAGCTGAAAGTTTAAATACCATCACGACCCTTAATCTCTATGAGAAAGTTCATCAGAAAATTATACATTGAGTTTAATCTAATTACCAAGGTTCTCTTTTTAGTTCAGAATAAAAAGGCAGAGGAAATGGCTCCCTCATTGGAATTTCTATCCGTTGAACCCATGAATAAAAAATAAAAAATCTAATTAGTCCATTTTTTTTTGAATGCATTTGGTCAAAGGTGAGATGAATTTCACCCTCAGTGCTTTATTTTTCGATCTTTAACCAAGGAGAGCAAGACAGGGGTTCTGTGCCTGGCAGTCAGGTGTGGAGGAATCCCTGTCTGAGCAGCAGAGGGGTCAGTCTGTCTGTGCTGCTGATTCTGGTCAAGGGGAGGCATCATTTCTCACAGCAGCCTTCCTCACCACACGTGGAGATGTGTTCAGCAAATGTGTGAGGTCCATGTACATTCTCACATGCTGAAAGCAGGAAAGGTTTTATCCAATATTCACATTTTTTTCCTGTGATCTCCGAACTACTGCTTTGAACGAGATTTTCAAGGATATTCCACCTCTGGAGGACACAGATCAAAACGTGGGTCTCTAGAATATCGCACGAGGAAGACACAGATTCTTCCTCCACATCCTCTCCGGTCCTGAACTCATGCTCAAGGAGGAGCCAAGGGAGCATGACTCCCATAAAAGATGTGACTCCTAGTGATGCTGTTCTTATGGAACCAGGTGCTGCAGTCATTTCTGGTGGATCCTGTGTGACTCACCATAAAACCACAGCAGCTGTTTCGCAGGTCCTGGCGAGGTGCTCCCGCTCTCCATTTTGTGACTAATTCGGTCCTTGGTGACTCTTTTCCTTAAAGATGCTTTTCTTCTAGGCAGGTCGCCCAGAGTGATTATGGAACACCCATCCTGGGAAAAATTCGGTGCTTAACTGTGTATGACCCAGGGCAACCTGATATGACTCGACACTTGCTTCTAAATTCAAAGCTGCCTCTGCCTTGAGTGGGAGCTTGAACCAGGTGACCCCCAGAAATCCTTTCACCCACTGCTGTTTTAGGGTTACGTGTTTCTGCCTTTCTGTCAGTTGTTAGTCTGTTACCCCCCTCAGCTCACATTTTAATTTATCTGTTAAAAAATAACAGATATTTATTGACCTTTGAAATCAGTTCTGAACCCAGTGGCATTAAGACCCTCACTGCTTGATTCTGATACAGAATGAGACTAAAAATTAGAAGCTCTTTAAAAGGACCAAAAAACTTATTCAGATCAAATTAACTCATACATAGCTCTGATTTTGTTTCAGGAAGGAGCATACAATTTGTTCTTTATCCCAGTCCCTGCACATTTATGCACTCAGTTGATATCTGTGGTAACTCAGAGTTGCATATCCGGACAGATATTTCAGACTCTTTCTCTCTATAAAAGTGCAGAAACACTTTTATATTATTTATTTCAAACGTATCTAAGCAGTTGTATTTTTTCTCTCTTACAAACCAAAGAATTGTCAGTGACTTAAACTCTGGCAGAATGAAGTGTATAATTTGATCTGAATAAGTTTTGTGGGAATTTTTGCAGAGTTTTATATTTTTTTTTTTTAAAAAATTACCTTCAGCATAAGGCTTCATTTTTTTTTCCCTGCCTAGAAGAACATATGTAGTGAATGAAAGCTAAAATAGACTTTAATTATCACAAAGGCAGAGCAGTTGCCTTTCAGGGGCTGCCAGTCAATGCCAATTTTAAACCTGCTTAGTGCCTCTGGTCCTTCAAGCATTTGGGGATCCTGAATTTTTAAGAGGTTAATGATTAGAAATATTAATATGCTTTAAACAAGATTTTATTTCATATGAAATTGTTGCTAACCTGAAACAATGTGCAAGTCTCAAAGTAAAAAAAAAAAAAAAAGAAAAAGAAAAACAAACCACTTTCTATCTTGCAAATTCAGTATACAGTCAAAAAGAACTGAATTTAATGCAAGAAAACGGAGGTCTGTTTTATTTCTAACACTGATTAAACTTCCATTTAAAATGCCAAGCATTTTATTTCTGGTAGTTAAATAATATAATAATAATATGTATATATTATAATAAATAATATAAAAGAAATGCTGAATTTTGTGGTGGTTTTTTGTTGATATTTCGAATACACGTCCGGACGAGCTTGAGATTCCTTCCCTCCCTTTTTGTACCTAAGAATTGAAAGCTCACCAAAATCAAAACCAAGTTGGTCTTTTTCTTTTCCTCCATCACATACAGTTGTGTTCTTATAGTTTCATAGTTCCAAGCAAAATGTGTTGGGGCTGTTATTGAATCAATTCCTGACAAAGAGCAACTTCTACTTTCTGTTGTCGTTATAGATCACATTTAATTTCCTTCCTTCAGCACTTTGAAGGTCACCAGTGCAAAGTGATGATTCCAGAGACAAAATCGTTTGAAAGCAAGTTCTGATAGGGATTTAGCCAAAGAAATATGTATTTTCCCTCTACAGAACGCTTGAGATGCTGCTGAGACTCACTAGTGCAGAGCTGAAAAACAAAGGAGAATGACACTGAAAATTGGAAGTTCTTTAAAAGGACCAAATTAGATATCCATTAAGCCACAAATCAAAGAAAAATAAAATAGCTAAGACTTAAATTCCATCTTCATTCCACGGCAGAACTCAGAACCAAAAAGTAACAGAGAACAAACAGAAAAAAAATAAATAAAAGCAGGACTTATATTGATTTTTGTCTATGAAGTGTCCAACTAAGCTAAGGAAAGTCAAAAGCACTGAACAGTATATCACTGTCAGGGTGAGAGGAAGTTAAGGAAGAAAGTTATTCTCACAACTGCACGTTGTATAGACCAATAACTAGATGGAAATAAAGCATTTTAATGGGTATACCAGAATGATAGAAACTTTAATAATACATCTTTTCTGTACTAATAATCACTGAAGTCACTGATAATGATTTAATACTTTCCAGCTCATTATAAACCTAAGAGAATGTTAAATAATATGAATAAGGGAAAATAATATGCTTTTGTATTCACAAACATTTTAACCAGCCATTACAAATAATTTTATCTCCAAAGACATAAATGTGCTCCCTAAGGTACCTGTGTATCTCTTGAAAATATTAGAGACGCTTCTGGAAACTGGAACAATGTCTTTAATGCCGTTCAAAAAAGGCATGAAGGATGATTTCCTTGCTATGAAAGAAAACACTGATATTTAAACAATCTGATTAATTTCAGCCACGAACTTAAAAAGAAGATTTTTTTTGTTATGTCGCAATTTTTGGCATCTTAACCTGAAGAATTGTACTCTTTTCTGTCCCTCTACTTCTTGTTTTCACTTAGTCTTTTCTTTCTATTTGTTTAACCACTTCCCTTTTACTTGACTGTGAGGTCCCTGTGAACTGCATCACTTATATAAGTGAAGTTCAGAAATATTTCCAATTTTCTGTAAGTCAGTATGTCGAAAAAGCACAACCTCGATGTCACTTGATGCTCCATTAAAATAGCATTAAAGTCCACGTTAAAGGTTTAAGAACTGACTGACAGATCATGCAAAAGGCTTTTAAATGGAGAAATCAAAAATCCTCCAATCCCACTCCAAAAAGCCTTTTTAGCAAGTAACTGGAAGACTTCAGTCTATAATTTCTAGCAAAAAATGATGTAACTTTATTGTATAAATGTCTGCACACATACACACAGAGAGACAAAATTAATGGATATCAGTGAGATTTTTAACCTATACAACAAACATAATTTATAAATTATGAACTAAAATAAATAGCAGTGCTGGTAAATAACAAGTGGAAAGTCTGGAGCCTTCATCTTTCAGTAGTTTCATAATCAGAGGGGACTTTCCTGGAATGTAGGATTTAATAACACGTATTCCCTTGGATTTCAGATAAAGATGATGTTCAGTGGCCTAGGCATACAAAAGCACGAGAAAAATAGTCCAGATCACGTCATGTTCTCTTCTGTCCTTAACCCCTACGGAGGTGAATACATTTACACAATCAGAACATTTTAGCAGCTAACAGAGAATTTCTTGGAAAATGCCTGCCTCAGAAAAAAAAAAAAAGGTAAAACATGGACCATAGTTACCAGGCCAGTGTGAGACAGTACAAGACTCTTGATGACAGACCAAATACAAAGGCCTGGCACAATGGTTTTCTGAGCCAAGCTGTGAACCTGATTAATGAACAACACTGATATTTAAAAATAATTAGTACTTTCCATGATCTTGTTCCAGCTACGGTGGAGAGCTTCAGAGGGCTTCCTAGGTTGGTCTTTCTGCTGAAATTGCCTACTGAGGAATGATTGTCTCACAAGCAAAAAAAAAAAAAAAAGGAATTAATTGATACCTGCTGTAAGGCTTATTTAAAAAGTCATGGGCTAGCAATTCCATTATTTTCCCCACAAAATGAACTGGAAGAAATGCAGCTAAGATGTTCACTGTAAAAACATTAAGGAGTTCCAGTCCTTGAGATACAGAACAATTAATGGTAGGAGATGTGGTACTACCTAAAACCCAGTATTGAGGCATGTACAAATCCTGCAAAAAAAACCTAACATGACTATTTTTTAAAAATTTCTTTCTTCGTCCTTTTCTCCTAATATCTTTTTTTTCAGCATTGATTTAGAATTGAGGCTATTCCACCTTTCCCTGAATTAACATTAACGTTGTGCTTCACGATCAGCAGTTTCTATTGCACTTTCTCTGACTGTATATGTGTTTCCCTCTATTTCTTGAAACCAATTTTTTACTTCTTTCTAAAAAACCCTATCTGTTTGCACTTTTCCTCACTTCCCATTGGTGTCCTGCACTTGTGCTCTTTTGGCAAGTTTAACAGAAGTTGTTGCCAGAACTCCTCTCCTCTTACATATGCAGCACTCACGTGAAAGTTATATTTTGCTTGATCCACAGAAAACTATTCAGCCTCCAGAGAGAGACAAACCAGAATAGAACAAAAAGCAGTCTGCTAAATTCTGTGAGGTGCTTTTCCCTTCTCCCTACTTATCCAGGGCTCCAGAACTGAACTACCCCTTTGTCCTTGAAATACCAGTTGCTGTCCCTACACAGGAGTCAGAGCCCTTTTTCAAGGCAACAAGAAAATTGGTGTGAGTAAATCCCATCCCTGGCTGATCTTGCCTGTCCCTTTGCCATCATCTCCTCAGCTGAACAAACACAACTGCTTTTACAGCCACAAAATAAAAAACAGACCAGGATTAAAAAAAATAATCCTTCATAAATTTAGAAAATTGTTTCTCTTCATTGATTATTTTCTTTGGTGGGGCAGAGAAGTGTCACTGGTAAAGGATCTCTGATAGAATGAAAACAAGAGTGTTTAAATAGATTTGTATCATTGTAACCCTTTTAATACTGATTACACTTAAACTTGATTCTTGCTGGACTACTCCCAAAGGTTTCAGAGACATTACTGAGGTGGGAATGGCTGGGGGAAGTGGGTGGAACAAAAGAGAGGGGCAGGAAAGAGAGGTAGAGGTGTCCAAAGCTGAATTTTTGTCATTTTACAATGAGAAGAAGATTATAACTTAAAGCAAAGGTTTTGATCCTGGTGTAATATGCAATAAAAGTTACCTTAAAGTTAGTTCTCTTCTAAAAAAAAAAAAAAAGCTACAGTTTTATCTTAAATATACTATTAATTTGCCTTGCTCAGAACAAGGAGGAACTAAAAAACCTGATGGTCACATCAGTAACCCTAGGATTTGGCTGATTGCCAAAAAAACTTCCCCACAAAGCGTTTGCTTCATCTGAACAGCCGAAATAATGAAAGCCAGTTGGAAAGGCTGACAGATGAAAACAATAAATTGTGGAAGTAATAAAATCGTCACAAGGGAAAGACAAGAAGGAAGATTTAATGAGGCAGAATGGACAAGCAAGTAAATTATTTATTTGAAGTCTCCATTCAGACATGACATGCTTCACTGTCTTTCATTAAGCTCATGCATAGGCCTGACCTTCTGCACTGGATGTCCTCACTGCTCTGTCCTCTTCCCCAAATGCATGACATTTATGGCAGGCTAACCATGAGTAGTTGTTTTACTGATAATTTATTGTCTCCATAGTGTTGGCCAGTACTGGTAGACTGAGCCTACGCCCAACAGATAATTCCTTGGTGAAAAACCTCTCTATAAAGAATGATAAAGGGATTTTTTTTTTCCTGCAAAGAGATTTCAGGTATTCAAGCAACGTTGTTCAGCTGATGAGCATACAGTCAGAAGCTGTTAAACTAGTTTTCAACTAATTTCACCCAAATTATTTATTCTTTGGGAAAAATATCTGCAGCTGGATTTGATGGGTCAAATACGTGCCAGCAGCTCCAAGAGCATAGGGAAGCATATAAGATGTTTATACTTAAGTTACTAAGAAGTCACAGAAAATACATATTCTTGGCCTTTTTGGATGGCAAGATTGATAAAGACTGATCCAGTAGATGTAATGAAAGCAGTGTTCTTCGGGCTCTGTTCCCACTTCATTTGGTTCATTAGCAAAACGTTGAGTGATGAGATAGACTTCAACACGTTCTTTTGACTGAAAAATGAACTCGTTTGCCCTTTTGGATTTCCAAGCACTAGAATGCTTCTTCCATCTAGCCTGCTGGAGTATTGGAAAGAAAATGTGGGAAATTATTTTACACGCAGGAAATAATTGAAGAGAGCTCTAATTTATTGCACGGTGAGTGTTCCAGTCACCCAGACTGAGGGGACAAGCCACAGAGAAATGTGCTGGTTCATTCTACTTCGTTTGATGGTTGCCTGACTTTTCTTTCTAGCTCCAGGAGGTACATCTGTGAGACAATTTGCCAGTGGTTTGAAGGATGGTTGGGAGGATGAAATCTACGGAGTAGACTGAATCCCCATTTCAAGCATTTCATGGAAAAGTAGTGACCATTTTATTTCTGCCATGCTTCTTCTCACAGTGACTTTCTTGGAACACCTTTATGAATTAAAGCAATTCCAAGCAATTTCTTTAGCCTGGAAGCATGGAGAGCTGCCAACACAGAACACATCACAAATTTTACATAGCACGTTGCTAGTCTTTAGTGAACCAACCCTCAAATCAATTACTTCTGCTGGCAAGGAAGCCTTAACACTCTAAATAATTTAAAGTGCAAACTGTGTGGCATGCAATTCCTTTCATCAGCAGCAAGATTGATTTCACCTTGCAGTATCTCTGCCCTACAGAAATGGCCTTTTTTAGTTAAGTTTTCAAAGTTATCACAATAAAGCAGAAAAGTCTGGAGTGTGTAACACGAGTTACATCTGTTCTTCTCAGATCGGATGGACAGTCATTAGTCAAAGCAAAAAATTACTGAAAAGGCAGCATTGAAGGCTCTTTTCCATCCCCTGTCACAGACCTGTAAGAGGAGTTTGTAGAAAACACCTTATTTTAAACATTGACAAAGTTTAAGACTTCTTATTCACGATGAAATTCTGAAATACATATAGAGTTTAGTCACAATGCATTCATTCCACCTTGTTTTGTTATATGCCTGCCCAAACATCCCAAGCAAAGCTGATGTGCCAAAGGGATCTGTATGGCTCAACTACACCCATATGCCCTTTTTGAACCTAAGGGAGGACTGTCAGCTCTTTATCTGAAGCCAGTGGCCAGTGACTCCAGGATGGTTTTGGTTTTAATGGTCATGAAAACATTCTCCATCCTCTTTCCCAGCTACACAGGTCAGAACACACCTCCAGCTAAGGATGCCTTTGGCAGTGTGGTTGCCCCAAGGCTGCACTTGGCACCCAAGTGTTAGGAAAGAAAAGTTCCAGAGCTGCTAGGGGTTTATTTAGAATATTCTTTTAGGTTCAAATCACCTTTCTGTGGCTACTTTAACATAACTGTCCCAGTAGGGTATCTACTTCCTATAACTATCTAAGCAGATTTGAGGAAAAATCCCTTTCTTCTTTAATACAAGTGAAAAAGTGCTGTTTTTTATTAAACCCATAAAAATTGAACTACCTTTTCATAACACAATATTCAATTGTTGTCAGCAAATAAAGGACAAATTTAGGGAAAAAAAAAAGAAATTTTAGTTTGCCTACTTGGCTTTAGGATTATAGTCGAGGGCATTCTAATAAAGTACACACCTTTGCTTATGGAATAGCCTTTGAAAACCAAATGGTGAATATGTTTTAAAAACATGGTCTGGGAGTTCAGAAAGAAATAGGTTTTATTAAAATTCAATCTATATGGCTACCTATTCCATTAGTGGATCAGGAGGGCTGATATTGTGTATGCATAGATTTCTTTTTTTTTTTAAATTAGGTGGTTTTTTTTCTGCAAACCTTGTAGATGTAAAAAGAAGTCCTTGGACAAAGTCAGACAGGAATTTTAGCAATGAGAACCTCATCTGTGCTATGTATAGTGGTCTTTATTTCTAGACCAGCTTGTCTGCAGAATACCATAACTAGAACCAAGTCTGAGGCATCCCGTTGTGGATGACCATTTCTCCACTGACTTCAGTCTTTGTATTAGGACCTCTTTCAGTAACTTAACAGTAGTTCAAAAGAATAAAAACCTAAATGTTTCAAAAAAATAACCCCAGAACCTAAAAAGTGTCATTCAGTCATTTTTTTCCAGGCTTTCTATTTTATTTTCCTACTTGCCTTCTATTTTATCTTACGTCTTTCAGACCCCGTGCTGCCACACCCACAGTACCCTTTTAGGCTTAAAACACCTGAAAGATGAAATGAGAAAGAACAAAGCTGATTTATTTTTCTGCACCTAGCGAAACAAAAGACTTCTGTCCTTGAGAGTCCACTATCAAACCCCACACAAAATCCAAATAATGAAATACATGGCAATCACACCAAACTGAACATTCAAGCACAAGTCAATGCTTCCACATAACCAGGTATGTGAAAGGTGTGCTGCATGTCTTCCAGCTCTACTCACTGTGTCAGCTGAACTGTGTTGTCTGGAGACCCACGACCTCTATTTGTTCACCACAACTACCCAGGCTTTCCCATTTTCATTCTCTGTAAAGAGATAAAAAAACCCACATTGTTCAGTGGCAGAAAATATGACGCTCTACACAACCACAGTTTTGAGTTTTGGGCAGACAGACTGCTTTGGTCAACGTTTTGCCATGCTGCCATTAGCAAAACAGAGTGTAAGTCAGAATACAGCTTCATATTCAAATGTGATTTCAGCCATATGTGTCCTTGGGATTCCAGAAGGAAGAGATGTTCAGATTTGGCTAGAGTCTCACAAAATTATTGCCACTGTCTTTTGGTTTTTTCTGAGAGAAGGAAGAGAGCAAAACGTAAAATGAGCCAGCTGGGATTTCTGCCCAGTCCTGAGTGTTCTGTTTTAAATAAACACTTTGTCAGTGTGAAAGGGGACTTTACTACCTGCAAGATGACTGCATGTTTTCAGTGTGATCACCACCTGAGAAATCATTAACTTTAGCGGATTTTCATTAAAATCAGGACCATTTCAAGCCTGTCCCAGAGGGGTTGATAGCTCTTTCCAGAAATTGGTTTTCAAATGTTTGTTAGTACAAAAATTGTATCTTGGAAAAAGGCTGGAATGATTCTTGGGGTTGCCCTGTGGAGGGCCACGAGTTGGACTTGACGATCTCTGTGGGTCTCTTCTAACTCAGGATGTTCTATGATTCTATGAATCAACCTGAGTTTTAGAGAGGGGAAAAAAAAAAAAGAAGAGAAAGAAAACAAACCACCACGTTTGGAAGGAGTTTGATTTTTTTTCTAACTCCACATACACATTAAACCAAAAAAAAAAATCTCCTTCCTTTTGTTGTTGTCATAATTCTTTTGTCTATTTTTCTTATCCAAAGCAAGTTGAACAAATCTTGCTGTGTACAAAATTTTGCTGTGAAGAAACTCTGATTTAACTGAACAGGATTCTTACAAAAGGTACTTAAAATGGCTCAGGTGATAAGAGTAGCTTATAGTTGATTATTTTCTTTCTTTAGAATTAAAAGTTGCCAAAAATCCTGTCGAGGACAATAATTGAAGTGGAAAACTTCCTCCTGGTTTTCATTTATTCACCAACTTCTTAGTTAAATTTACTGACTTTAAATCACCTCTAGCAAAAATGTTTCCCATACCCATGCAAAAGCCCTCTTCTTGAGAATCTTCCTGAGCTTCTGTAATTAACTTTCTCTTACAGCAGCAAATTTGACAGACTAATTAAATGTTTTGCACAATGGATCTTTTTTTTTCAATTTGAATTGTGTTGCGTTTCAGTTTCATTGGCTGTTCTAACAGTGTGTAAGGAAGCACTTGATTTATCTTCTTTGTCTCATCCTCCTCTACATTTATTTTCATGCAAAGCCCCACTTACCCACCAGCTGCATTAATTAGAAGCAATTGCATTTTCAAAGTTATACAGAGTGAACCTGATTAATACACAATGGATTTAGAAGGTCTCACTTGCAAATCGTCCCTCGATTTGTTTCATACTCACGAGGGGCCCTCTGGTGGTTTTAGCCCTTGTGACACCATCACAACCCATAGGAAGAAGACAGTGCATTGTGTCATCAACTTTTACAAAGAGATTTACTTTCTCAAAATGCCAGTTTTCAGCCAAATCCTACTGCTTGCTTGCTTTCAGTGTAAATGGTATTGCTGTTTATACCCCTGTACCCATAACATGCACAACTAAGCAAATCCTGTTCTCTTCATTTACTGTTCTGCTAATTAAAAAAGCATCTATGTTACTTTTTAAACTTACTACTTAACTACCTGGTGTAAAAATGACTGCAAGCCTTTCTAACACTTAACAATGCAGAAAAATGTCAGATGCAGCAGTCAACAGGGGAAACAAGATGCTTATTTGAAGATTTAAGACCAAAACAAAATAAACTGTTGCATAAATTATTAATCAATTCCTTTGGATCTTTGCTGGTTTCACACTTACAGCCTATGGTTTTCTCACTGGGGATTCACCTGAGGTTGTCAGAAGAAACCTGTAAATGCAAACTGACCAAATACACGCGATCTGACCTCAGATGTTTTAGTAAAATCAGGTTTCGTGGGGATAAGTTCCCCTTTAAATGGGAACTGTCTATGTCTTTTAAGCCAATAAACTCCCTCAGGCTAACAGCACCTCTGCTGCTCAACCTTCAGCTCTCCTCTTGAACTTCAGAGACCAGGGGTGTGAGTTACTGCACCAATGAATAATGATTATTCACCACAACCATCCTTCCTAAAAAACAAGTTGTCTCACTGGACAGGACATAAATATTAATAAAAGCCATCATTACAGGAATCAGTGGCAAGATCAGAGAAGTGAGAAGTATCCACAACCTCTGTAGTAGAGTTTGCCTAAGGGGAAATGATACTGCCCTGTCCATGGTGAACCTGTGTATCTACGATAAAGGTAAAAAGAAAATCTCACAATTCTAAAAGGAATGATTTAAAAGGTTATATAGTTTTTATCTGTGGGGTAACCGTTTACCTTACCCCGTCCTCCACTTCAGAAAGAAAATGGAGTTTGAAACAAACAGAAAAATTATCAGTCCTTCAGTTTGTTGGAGTAGATGAGGACTTCCACTTCAAAGGTTAGGCTGAGTTTAAATAGCAGCTCTAATCATGCTCCTTTACAGCTAGGTTTAGCACAGCAAAACTCATCTTTCCCAGGTTACAACAGAGGGAGCATAATTAAGTGCCTTTCATCTTCTCTCATCACGTCCTCATCGCTTGCCCTCTAAGCTCTGGATCCTGGGAAAAAAAAATGGAGCCTTCTCAAACTACAAGACAAGTAAGAAATTCCCTCCACTCACCACTGCACCAAATATCTCCTCCCCAACCCTCCTCCTCAAAATGCTCACTAATGCAAGGACAGGCCAGAGACTCTTCCAAGTTTCCCCACAGGAAAATAAAACTTTTCGTCAGGAGCTGCTACTGAATACCCAACAAACCCACTGACACCCTGTTCTCCAGGGAAGTGAAAGACTCAAGTTCAAATCTTCTCCGTCATTTCTGGTCCAGGCATTTAATCCCTAATTTTGTAACCTGAATCAGTTCTGGAGCTGGAACTTCCCTTCTCTACAGCTGGAGCTGTGTGGTGCAGTGTGTAACTGAGAAAACTCTGGATAATTTTGGGGAAAAAACCAAAACAAACCAAATACCAGTTACCAAAAGATTATAAAAATTTCCACCCGAAATCACAGAATTAGGATCATGCCATATATTCAAACTACTGTGTAACTCCTTCAGCCCCACAAACTAACAATTTATTGGGAAAAATCTACACAAATGTCTGTCAGAAGAAAGCCACAGTGAAATCTAATACATTAGTGACAAACTGGTTTTTGTGTCCATTTCTGATTTATCTCTCTGTTTTCTGGTAAGAATCTCCCACAGACAGAATCAAAAGTTTTAGATTGTGGACCCATAGCTTGCCAACGTTTTATTTAGGAGAATTTTCTCTACTTGCCCCTTGGAGACCAAAGTAGCAGAAAAATGGAAGTATGAGAGGTAAGACCTAGTGTTGAAAAGGTAGATTTGAACAGATGAACCTGATAGACACTAAAGTTAATCTTAGATACACTTCTAAAACAGAGACAAATTTTAGAGACAGTAAAAAAAGGGATTGAGAAGAAAGTTGTACTAAAAATCTAATGCTTTTTGGAAGAGTTTTGGATGGCTTTAAATGGAGCAAGATGGGAGCAAAACAGTATAAAGGCAAGAAACAATAACATTTCTCTGAGGCAATTTAGAACTATCTCTTCTTTTCTTCTTCCAGCCGCCTTTCTGATTTGTTATGAAATGTTGAATGTTGTGTAGACAATTAACCTTTTTGATGAATACTTAATTTTGGTAGTTAAAATTTAGTTCTATATTTCCAGGTTTATAATGGGCAATATCCTATTTGTTTTCTTCTCATTTTTTTATCATATTTTATATGTAACTATACTCAATTTAGTGTACCAGATGCACAAACATTTCCATCATAATTTTGCAGATTTTAGTGCCAGGTAAAATATAAACTGAAATATAGATTCAATACATGGGGGTGGATCTACTATCTACTCTTTATTTACTTATATATGCATTTGCTGTGAACATAAAAGAGAGTTTGATCCAAATGTTTTGAGTTTGCACAGAATTTTCCATACATTCACACAAAACCACCCATTGACTTACCTGGGTTTGTTTCTCATTAATCTATGGTTACTATTTCTTAACCCATTTACTATTTAAAATGAGGAAACATTATTGGGGTTTCTTGCAGTTCTCATCTCCTAGCAACAAAATTTCTTCTTAAATTGACCCTTGAATTTTCTGTGAATTGTGTAAAGCTCATGTAGGCTTTTTATAGATTTCCAGTATACCTCAGCACTAACTTAATTTGTGTGTTTGAATTTTTATCAAAAGATTCATTTAGCTCCCGAATTGGCCAAATGACTATAACATTAAGCTTAATAAAAACTTACCTCTTTACCACATTAACATTGCAATAATCAATTTTAATCCAGAAATGAGGAAAAAAAAAAAAAGGTATTCCTTTGAAAATTTACTAAAAAGTCATTATGGCAATATGTTTTTAAGAATGCTTTGAAAATCCATTTGGTAGGAATGGTAGGATGGTAGGAACTATTCTTTCTCTCCAGTTTCACAAAAGGTCAGGTCAGCTTAATATAAGATCCTGATTCTTGGTCTAGAATAACATCTTGTTGATAAAATCAATATATACAGTACTAATGCTTACAAACAGTGCAAGAAACACACTGTTTCCAGAAGAAAGAGCCTTTGAAGACCCTGCTGGTAGTCATGGTGGAGGAACTTCATAGTCAGCTCCTCCTGGAACAATCCCAAAGGTGTACTGTGTGGGCTAAGCAGAACTCCACTCCCTTGCTGCATAAGTCTTATGTTTAGAATGAAATAAAATTACAAAAAAACCTGCGATTATCAGCCTCTGACAATAAACTAGGGGTTTGACATATGGAGATATGTAAACTATGCTATAATAAAGTAAATTTCAACAGACAATCACTGACAGAAAGAGGTTAAAGAGTTAGACATGTTAGTGAGTTCAAGTTAAAAGTTATACCGGGGCCCTCCCACTCCTTCACCTTGCATGAGACACCTTGAGACATGGAACACTAATTTTCTCTTTTAACTGATATTTGTGTAAAAAAAAAGTAAATAAATGAAACTTGAGCTAAATGCATGCAAGTCTGTGTATTCCTAACTGACTTTCTTTTAAAATATGTCATTTGGTTTGTTGGTTTGTTTGTTTGTTTGTTTTCCACTAGCACTCTTTAGTCTAATAGAATACATTACTTCTATCTAACTTAACTATATTCTAACCGTGCTTAATTTGAATGATTCTTTTGTTTAAACATATCCTTAGGCCACCAGTACAACAGTAACATAAGACCCCTTCTGATAAATTGTGTCCAGTGACTCACGAAAACTTAGGTTTTGGCTAACAATTGACTACCAATCTTTGTGCTGTTGTACCAAAATTAGTTTCATGAAACTTCAACCCATAAAATATATAAAATTTTTTTAAGGATGCCCGTGATGTACAAGAAAAGCTGAGGGACAGTTCCTACCTTGGTAGTCCTCTGTCTGTCATCATTTCCCCCGTCATGCTCTTCTGCACAAGATAGGAAGGACTACCCAGAGAAAGGTACCTTTCATTCTTGGGGTCACTGGCACAAGGCTGCCCTTGGGAAACAATCAGCACAAACCACCCACAGGGTCTGTGTCTAGCTTTGTTTAAGCTGAGAGAGTGTGTAAACAAATACACATTTAATGTAACAAAAGGAAGAAGAGACATTGCACGCTTGGTGATTGCTGTATGATGGTGTTTTATCAATCTGGCTGCACGGTGATTTGACAGGGTCATCTGTTGAAGTAGTAAGCTTTGCATTCTTTAAACAGCAATGGAACTAATTAACTGGACAAATTATTTCTGAAGTACACAGAGAGAGAATTCCCGAGTAACATGCAGGTTTATGGACAGAGCTGTCAGCTACCCTTTGGAAAAAAGAGAATTCCTGGGGAGTAAAGATTAAATTAAGCAGCTTAGAGTGACTTTTCCTCTAAGAGGTATTATTCTTCCAGAGGCTTCTGTCTGCTTTAATTTCTCTACAAAATGCAGATAGTTCTATTTTGTCTATTTGAGGGGCCCCTCAGTTCACAATATGTGCCCACAAAAGTGCTTTTGGAGACCTGTGTGAGTTTCCCCCATTGCACCTATATCAGCACTTAATACCTCTTTGTTAAAGAAAACAAACAAACAAAAAATAAGACACACAAACACACAAGGCCCCAAACAAACAAAAAATCCCAACCATACCAAAAAATAAAACAACAAAAAACAACCTCCACTAAACAAACAAACAAACAAAACCCCCAAACTAACCAAACAAAAAAAAAAAACCCAGACAGAATGAAGGCTGGATTAAAAGTTAGGTAAGAGAATATATGTTTTTCACATTACAACTTTCACATGACTCCACCTTTTCCTCCATACAACTTTGGAGGTAAATCCAAAACAATGGCAAACATCAGGGATCATATTAGCTAGAAAGGTCCCAATAGCTAGACAGGTATAAACACCAAGCTGCTAAATGCCTCCAACCTGAGGAGTAGGCTGAAGAGGATACAGTTTTGACATACAGCTGTTTTTACAAAGGGATTCACAAGTGCAGGAATGAAAGAGAAAATTCAAGAGGTGTTTCTGGGCTCCTACTGCTTATGAAACCAGTTCTTTCACCCATATATTCTGGGCATCTGTCTTATTCTGTGTCCCCTTGAAAGGAAACATTAAGGATTTTGACAGAAAAAATGAATTGGATAGAAGAAAATAGAGTAGATTTCTTAAAATATAATTTAGGTGTTGACCAACGGCCTCTGTTCCCATTTTTCCTCTACCTTCAGTCCTAATACACACACACATGCAGTGTAACATAGATATTTATCTGTGTTATAGCTGGATGATTTTGCATCAGTGTGATCCCCCAGCTTGTGGTGAAAACAACTGGAAACCATTCATTTAAATCTATTTCCATTCACAGGATTTATTGCCATCATATACGAGCAAGGAGATGTCTACATGAGCTGTCAGCATCAAATGTCGTATGGAGGCTGCCCTGCATGGAACACACGTGGGTTACATGTCACCTGTCACTCTTTGATTTTGTCCATTTTCCTCACTAATAGGCAATGCAGATAGATTACCCACAGGTGCTGGCATAGCCCATGGAGTCACAAGGGAAGGAAAATAAAGGTGCAGACCAGCTTTCTTTGGCCCTGAGTGTATATAACTGGTAATAGAGCCAGTATAGGAAAGTAGGTGCTTTAAAACTTTAATTTGACAATATGAGCTCCATTATTACTTATCCTATATTCACTTAGTTATACCCTCCACATCTTCAGGGATGGGTCATTGCTTAATACTTTTGCTTCAAAGTAGTCTTTACTCTCAATTTACTTTCAAACTAGTGACTAGAGGCCATTTCCTCAGGCTACATTTTTTCTAGTACACGAAAATGCCATGGCTCTGTTCTTTGTCTGTGAGCAAAAGTGGTGAGGAAATGCAGGATTCCTCATGAATAATCTCATGATTAAAAACCTAAATAAACAGGACAGCTTGAAATGTATTCATAACACACTTGCACACACTAAGCTTTCTGCACCATATGCTTTTCTGAACTAATGTGCACAGAATACACCAAAGATTCAGTTCAATTGATTTCTGGAGTTTGAAAGAGCCCAGACGAATGGTATCCTTTGTAAAACTCTTTTTGAATCCCAAATAGTCTGGATCTGGATAACACTGTTCCAGGAGGCTAGGCAAGAGCTGCTAGCTATTGTTTGGAAAAAAAAGAAAATTCTTACCGAGTTAAGATCAAATCAAACAGCTTAGAGTGACTTTGCCTCTAAGAGATAATATTTTTCCAGAGTCTGTATAGGTGGCATATTTAAAAATTCCATAAAACTGAACAGCCTTGGATCTTTTCTAAAAAACCTCTTTTCTTCCAGATCATCAATGAAGGAGCCTGGGCTGGGGTTTTCCTTGTTTGTTTGGTTGGTTTTTTTTGTGTTGTTAGGTTTTGCCTTTTGCATATTTTCTATAAACATACCTGTTTTCTGGAAAGGCTTTATTTTGGTTACTGGAGAGCAATCTGGGCAGTGGGACAGACTGGGCCTTAGCAACCTCACTAAAGAGAGATCACAGAATCACAGAGTGTTTGGGGCAGGAAGGGGCCTTTAAAAGCCATCTGGTTCAACTACAACGAGCAGGGACATTTTCGACATGAACATTTTCATCCTCAAGTTGAACGAACTTGAACTGAGTGCAGACAACAGCCACAGCCACGGCTCTGGGGCACATCACGGAAATGTTGGCTCGGTGTGAGGAAGGAAAAGCTGACCAAGTGTCTCTGCAGCCTCTCACCACCCGAGGCACGGCTGTCATGGAGAAGATAGCACCAGACTCCTCCCAGGGGTGCACAGCAAAAGAGCAACAGGCCCAAGCGTGCAGTGACACTGTACAAAAAGACAATTCTCCTTATGAACTCTGGCAGAGCAAAGGAACAGGCTGGCCAGAGAATCTCCACCCTGGGAGATTTTCACAACTCAGCTGGACAAGGCTTTGACCACTCTCTCTAACTTCAGTGTTGGATCTAAACTGGCCGTGCTCTGTGGAGGGGGATTGAAAAAATGACCTCCAGTGGACCCCTACAAACTCAATCATGCAATGGTTCTGTTGAAAGTGTTTAATTTTAGAGCACAGTCTTTTGGTGTACGATAAGTTGGACAGATCAGGGATTTGAATTTCATTTCACATATGCCAGATAACAACCTTGCACCACTGAGAACAGAACTGTTCAAGGTAATTATATGTAAATGAACTTTTAACCAGCCTGAATTATCTACTTTAACTGCTCAGCCTGGAAAAAAAAAAATCAACAAGTGAGAATAGCCATTTTTTCTTTTTCTTTTTTGCTCCCACAGCAAATCTGAACAGGTTTTTTAAACTTTTTTTTTTTCTCTTTTCTTTTTGTGAGAAGACTGACGGAAGCCCTTACAAAACTCATCTCTTCTGAATCTGGGTGGAACTTCAAAGTCCAGTTATATTAGACCTCCAGCTTTTAGGCCTTTCTGTTTGCAAGAAGAACTGCTTTTGCACCTTGGTGGCAGTGCAACTTGGGAACACAGCTGTTGGTGTTTTCAGTGGAGACATGACCTGAATGACCATGAGGAGATGTCACTGGAGTTTAATGAGCATTAGATCCATATGCAAACACTTCAGTTCATGATTAGACTTCCTGAAATGGGAGTAACATCAGTGTTACCTCTGAGTATTCCTGACAGAGGTGTTTGAGTAAATGGCCATGTCTTCCAGCACTGGACCTCAGGTTGCAGCCTTTATCAATTGCTAATTGTACCTTTGCCAACCCAACTTCTTCATTCATAAAAGCAGTGATAAAAAAGGAGGCAAGAAAGTGAATTAATAAAAGTTCCCACTTCAAAAGATAAAAGTACTAGGTTTGTATATTTATGCTATTATAAATTTTTATAAATGCTGATAATACTGAGAGATAATACAAGTATATAATATATATACTAAATTATATTATATATATTATATTGTATATATAATATAATATAGTATAAATATTCATATAATATTTATGCTTATTTAACACTGTTGAATTAATTATGGCAATTGTATTTGCAACACTTGCACTTCCGGTAAAGATAATAATGCAAAGATAGGAAAGGCACCAGCAAATGCTATGGCCCATGCACAATTTAATGCAGGATTTTGTATTTGCCTTGTTAACTGTGCCTGAAAATAGAAATGCTGCTGCCTTCCCACTCTGTGAATTTTAAAAGAGGTTTGAATTTTTCTTTTTATTGTCTTTATATAAAAGGAACATGTAACAGAGAACAGGTACCATGATCAAAAGGAGAGCTGCATTTTTTTCTGAGCAGTAGCAATCATCTTCTACTGCAAAGCAGATGACTGCTTTATAATTCTTTCACCTATTAAAAACTTGGATTATGGCACCAAGGATCTGCTTATAGGCATCATTTTTGCTAGTTTAATTCACCATATCATGTTTCAAACAAAACAGAGTTCTGAACCACTGAGTTAGGAGACACCACCATTTGTTGTTGTTTTTGCTTTTGACAACTGTGTTTGCAGCTCAGATTGCTGTTATTCTGAGAAATTACAGGCAAACAAAAAACGTGCAAACGGAAATAATTATGGAATAATAGAATGGGTTGGGTTGGAAGGGTCCTCACCACCCTCACAGTAAGGAATTTCTTCCCAACCCCTGTTCTGAATATCTCCTCTTTTAACTTAAAACTCTCCCATCTTGTCCTGACACTACATGCTTATGTAAAAAAGTCACTCTCCCTCTTTTTTTCTAAGCCTCCTTTAGGTACTGGAAGGCCTCTCTAAGATCCCTGGGGAACAGCACTCCTCACCTGCCTCCACCTGGAGCCACGGACCAGAAATCTGGGGTTGTGTCCATCCAGCCCACTCCTTATCCACTGAACTCCTCAAACCCACGTCTCCAATTTGGACATGTCTGTTATAGGCCATTAATGGGTGATTAAGGAGTAACTAATGTTTGTCCACTTCTCTTCCTGCTTAACTATTAGCTGGGCTGAGAGACTGCCAGCTGAGCTCAGAGCGTGAGCAATGTAAGTAGAGGTGGAGAGGAACACTAGTCTAGATTTTGCTGAGAATATTATATTCAGTGTAAATGTATTGCAGCTTACTCTGCTTCCAAGAGAAGTCTTGGAATATTAAAGTCCTACTTTGATATTGTCTTTTTATGATCTTGAATTTTCTCCATACGTCTCATTAGAATCCTAGGCATTTGTTTTCTAGTCATTCAGTAATTTGGTAGTTCTCTTTTAAAAGGCTATTCTCATATTTAGTAGATTTTCCACACAGAATTTATTTGTTTCTATTTTTCTCTTGGAATGTATATTTTCTAAACAAACCTGGCACTTGTTGATAGGTAAGCAAAACATTGTTTGTATTTTTTTTTTTGTCATTATTTTGCGTTGGTTTCCACTCTGAGGTTTAGTCAGCCTGCCTAAGAGATTGTCAGCCTACGTGGTTTTCTTCATTTCCTCCCTTCCCTTCCTACCTTCCTATGGACTTTCAAACACAACTGCACCTGATATATGCTGAGTTTGTCTGTCATATTCATTGAAGATCAGCTTCTGCCAGCCTTGGTTCCAGTGAGGAACGTTCACTTACAGGGGGACTTGGGGGAATATGTGTGTAGCCCCTCTGGTAAACAATCTAGTCCTTAATCTGTTTGCTAATTCCCTCAGTTACCATTACAGATTCCTTGGTTTTACAGACATCTCAGCCTGCTGTAATCTCAGGTACAGCAGATACAGAAATATCGTTTTGTAACCGCTGAGATATGAATTTAATAGTTCCTTCATATTTTGCCTTCCCCACTAGATGTAAGAGGCTGATAATTCTTACAAAGTTTAAATCTATTTCAGAGGCAATTTATTTCAGTAGACTTTATTTCTTTTTTTTTTTTATTAGTCTACGGCAGTTTAATTTAAGATTTAGAAGCTGAAAGTGCACTTTCTGTAAAAATAGAAGATAGATATCTACAATACATCACAACGTAGCCATTAATAAAAGAAGTATGTGGATTCACATGAACAAAATCTCCCTCTAAATTTTATTTATTTTACATTCACAAATAATGCACGTGCACAGAGTTGTTATACTGCTAAGAATGCCACAAAAATGTGAAGTATGTACCAATATGGTATATTCAGGTAGATCATTGGTACTTACTGAATTTATGCTTGCCTGGTTGAAGTCAAATCATGCACCTTCACTGGCTTAATTTTATATTATTGTTAGCCTTGAAAAGATAGAAATATTCCATGCATATTCCTTTGTAAGGAAAGATTTTTTTTAAAAAAACAGGGTATATAAATTAACCATAAAAGACAGTTCTGTCTCCTATAACACCTTGGTTTTGCATGGAAGAGGGGAGAGAACCTGCATCACCAGTTTGCACAGCTGGGGAAAAGCTGCTCCAGAGCTAAAGGTCAGTTCCATATACATCTAACTGCACAGACAAAAATGTGGGATTCAGCAGCAAAATGATGACACTGCACAGAACCTCTAAGTGAATTATAATGATAGGCTTTGTCTGCTGCAACTGCATTTTTCTGTTTGGCTGTTGTGTAAACATCATTCAACTGCACTTCCATACTAGAGTTTCTCTGCTCTCACGTGCTCAAGTCATTTTCATTTGCAAGGATTTCCTTTGTGCCAACCAGCATTTGAAAACCGTCCGTATTATTGCTGTTATTTTTAAACAGTATTTTTTCTTACCATTTTCAAAGCTAAAGTTCAAACATTTAGGCAATATCTCTGAAGAGAAAGACACAGAAAACCCCCCAAACATCTAAGCAATGCTCACAAACAGTACTTTTGAAACTTGTTACTTAAGCAAATTACAATAACCTTCTGTACCTTGGTACAAATGCATTCCCTAAATATAGGCTTAGAAGACTGGTCACCCTTCTCTAAAGCAGAAATATTTATTCAGAATGGAAGGATGTATTCATTTCTTCGGTTTAGATAACATGTGTGGAAATTATAGGTAATCAGAACACTTCTCTAATTCATGTATTTTCCTGTATTAGCATACTGCTGCAACTTCAATCTCGTATCTAAATAGCAGCTATCAGCTGAAACACCATTCCAAAACCAGCTATTACTGGAGGAACCACTCTTCAAGCCAAATAAACTGGAATGTGCTGGTACATAAAGGGAAAAATCCATAGTGATAGAGACCATGCACATTCCTGTTCTAGCACTGAGTTTTTCTTCTAGACAGGTTTGGGGGATTATATGAGGGCATCATCTTTTGAAGGAGCTATAAGAGTAGTTAAGATTATACAATTTGCAGGATTATTTAACTGTTCATAATGTCCATGTTCAAATGCACCTTTTTTTTTTTGAAGTCCCTTTATAACTTCTTCATGCCTGCCTTTCTTTTCAAAGGGTATGAAGTCTGCCAACTCACCTGCTGATACCATCTGGCTTTTCATCAGACCAAGGACACTGATAAAAACCTTCACATGTAATTATTAAATCCGGATGCCTTAATTTTCCGTGCTCTGTATGAAAAGCCATGATAGGATCTGATTTCTTGCGGAGGATTCTAGTTGTCTGTCTTCTAAAAGTCAAGTTCTTTTAATGTACCCCATAGATCCCAAAACTGAGGCATATAGTGCCCTTATTTCTTTGTTAGATTCTCAGTCTAGAGACTTCTTGTGTCTCTAAACTTCATGCTTGCAGTCTGTCTACCCAAATTCACAGCCAAATTTCAAACTGAACGTAGTATTCTACTTCAATGCCTTAATTAAGTAACTGCTGCACAACACTGGCTCAAAATGAAGTTATATATGTTCTTTACTTTGCAAAATTTTTCTGCAGTTTGAAGTTTAAGAAGAGTTTGGACTTGTCAGTGCAAAGGTGACATAGAGGAGCAAACACTGTTCCCAGACTGCAGGTATTAACATCTGCTGAAAAAGAGTGAGTAAAAAAATTTCACATTTCTGTAAAAAAAAAATGCTTGCGTGGGATTATATAACTGAAGGGGTTGGGGACCAAATCCCAACAGGTCAAAGGAGAATTTTTGTTGTGTTTAAGGAAGAAGTTTGGTTTCTTAAAGGAAAATATCTTTCTAAATGCAGCCTGAACAAATCCTATAGAAAAAAAAGCGATTATTTTCATTAATTTCTTTGACTTCAAATCAGTTGAAAAAGGGAAGAACCTCTGCCTTGTATATACTTAATTTATGAGAATTTTAGCTTCTATTATTTTTGAGTTACGTTAAACCAGGCAATTCCTTCATCCACAAGCTTACCTTCCATCCAATTTAATTATATAATACCACTTCTGGTCCCTAGCTACTGTGATTGGGAAAATAAAGGATAGAATAACTTGAGAGATTGATGTTCCTCACATCAATTGCTGCCTTCGTTTTCCCCTAAAGAGATACAAGAATTTTAGCTTACTGGGGGACTTTTTTAGGTTGTGCTTTCTTTTTGGGTTTTTTTTTGTAGGTCCAATTTGTACACCACCAATGTGTATAAAACTAAAATAACAGATTCCTGCACCACCTGCTAGGTCGTTCAGTTCAGGTTTTTTTCTCCCATTTTGACTGACTGAGAAAATGAAAAAAAAAAAAAAAAATGGAGTGCCTCTTTAGAGAGATAATGAAAAAATACAGCGATGCACACTTGTTTCTTCATTACAGAAAGAGTTGTATATATATCAGGTCTTGTAAATGCATTTGTATACAGCCCCTAATACATCTATTAAAAGGGGAAAAAAAACCCACCCTACAATATTTTTGAGTGGCAAAACCACCGAATATAAGGTATATTTCAGCAGTGTAATATTAAGAAATCACTCATCTTCCAGCCTTACGTTTCAGGTAGCATTTTGGTAGAACAGGCCACCAGACAAAGTTATGAAAGGCTTGCCCTGATCTCCAGTTTTCTCCCTGGTTTTCTTAGCATTTTGAGGGTCCTACTCAGCTCCCAAGATTTGATAGCACATCTTTCCTCAGTACACAGACATTATGCAGTTCTGGGCTTTTGTGCTCCACTTGGCAAACAGAGTTAAATAAAGTAAACAGAGTCCCCCACTTTGTGGGTCTGACAGATCTAATACTGCGGGAATATTTCGATATCTGCCTCCAAAATTATTGGTTTGGGTTTTTTTTCCCCCTTTGTCTGTTTTGAAGCATCACTGGGGCAATCCTTGAAGTATATTTTCTCCCAAATTTTCACCTACGTCACTTTACGAGGATGCTTTTGAGAATCACAGAAAATCAGTGGAATTCATAAATAAAGGGAAAGAGGAATTCATCGGAGCATTTTACTTACAAGTAATGACTACTTAAAAGAAATTGCTTTAAATTAGGAGAACACAACACGATATACATTTGGAATGCTACAGGAGAGTATGTCAGGGAAGACTTGAGGCACATTTGAAGACCTATGTTTATGGCCTTTATGTTACCAAATTTTTGCTCACTTGATTGCAGAGTGCCTGATCTAAAATCCATCCAAAGTCCCTAAATTCACACAAATGTGTTAATTTAGCAAATCAAGGCAGTAATATAGACAATCAGTTGCTAGTCTTAATACTTATTTTGCATATTGTCCTAAACTTCTGGCTGATGATTTCTGTTATCAAATAACTTATTCTGAAAATCCCAGTAAGTTTGATAGGAGGCAGTAACTTCTCTGCCAGATGGACCAGAATATTAGGGAGGGAATTGTGGACCATCATGTTACCCACAGAATGAACATTTCCTGAAGCACCATTATACGGAATTTCTGATAAAAACTTACAATAGTGGGTTAAAGTCTGTTTGCATGTATGTTGTCATCTTTAGCTCTAGAAACTGTGAAACACAAAGATTCATTCTTTAAGTTTGATTAGATTTATAAATGGTCTCGCCTGTGGTTTTTTTTTTCTCAGTAACTTACACTGCAGATGTCATAGTGTTGAAGTACCTTAAATGATGTGAAGTCATGAAATCACTGCGTTGCTCAGGGTTCACAGTACAGATTTTTGTGTTAAATAACCCAATGCCTCTATGGCTTTCACTCCCAACAGTTATTTTTTTTTTATTTCTGGAAAAAATCCTTGTTATTTAAGAAGTGTGAAGGAGATAATTTTTTACCAGAAAATATTGTAAAAATTAATTAAACCTTTATAATAATGCTTGTTGTCATTTTCATATAAACCTTAAGATCATATATTATACTCCTATATTTCATCATAAAATAATCCCTGACATAATTCTTCTCACGAAATAATTTAAAACTAACACAGAAGAGTCTTTCTTCATAGCAACCAAAAAAAAATTGCAGGCCAAATTATTATGTAAAAATTTAAAAAATATTTTTGCATCATTTTAGAAAGAAAAAAAATCTATACTTACATAATTCTTATTAAGGTACACTTAGGATTATATAATGAATTATGAAACTCAAAGATGGCTGATTACTCACATATCTCTGAAGACAAAGCAGATGTTTAGCTGTGGTAAATTATTCCTGTAAGTCTTGATAACCTTCCACTGACTTTCATGGATAACACATCGGCCCTTAAAAGAGTGAAAAGAGATAAATTTATTGCTCCCACAACAATAACTGCAAGGTTGGGTGAGATTATTTGTCCTGAACATTGTTATAAAAAGCCCTGGTCCTTTAATCCTTTCTCTTCCTTCAAAAAAAGGAAACAAGCAGAATTTTTTTTCTTTTTTACTTTAACACAATTGGTTTAACGTTGTCAAAGTGTTATCACGATCACAAAACAAATGTTAAGCATTGTGGCTTTAGGCCACTTACTGGATTTACAATACAAAATGATCCTTATAGATGGACACATCTGTACAGAACAAGGTAAGGAACAGTTCTTTGAGCAGAAATGTTCGTAAGGATGTTGTTCCTTGTCTTTCTTTTTCCACAACAATCTCTTTTCTACCAGAAATTTATGTATTCTTTTCAGGGAATGAACCTTCCTGTAGATATGTTGTCTGATTCTACTTCCACCTGGGGGAACTGTTTCCTTTGGTCTTTTTGTTGAAGTGTTCAATAAGAGAAAAAAAACCCCAAACACTTAATTGGTTTATTTGGGCTTTAAAATATATTTCTAGAAGTAAAACTTCCTTCCAGTTTTATAGATATTATTTGCATCCTACACAGGTTGAGCTCTTTTTCTGGGAGGTTTCCCATTGCAATGAATTACTTTTCACTATCTCCTAAATCCCTACAAGCAATAATAAAGTTAAGCCATTTACTAAATGTTCTGTACCTGTGAAGCAATGCTCCATGTTATTTGCTTTAACTAAAATTCTTGACAATGCTTATTGGACAAATACACTGTTAAAGCAAAGGGAAAATTCGATTTTGGAAAAGCTACCCGGCTTGATGTATCACATTATAAGATAATACAGGAGGACAAATATGTTTGTGTTTCAGCTGGGAAATTAAACAAATGTTACCGTATTTCTTCTTTCTTAAATATTCTGTTTTGTGGTAGGAGACTGGCAGTTTAATGTCGTTTTTCTACCCCTCCTGACCAGTAGTCTTCAAATGTGGGGTTTCATTTCAATGTAAATAAATGTAGAGTTTTTAAAGAAAAGGCAGGCACTCCAGAAACTACTTTAAGGAAAATGCAAAGGAGCACACACTACTACTCATCCTTGTACCTGAGGTGGTACAGCATCATCCATACAAAAATTTAGCTGCTTTCCAGAGTTCTGCTTTCCAGAAATGCACAACTGAAGATGATCCAGTGTTGCCATTTTTTTACCCAATAGTACCAACCCCTCCCAACCTCCTACTCAGCTGCTTTGTACTACTGCTTCCAAAATAATGTCAGTCAAAATGATTGAAGTTAAGTTGAAGTAGAATATATTTGCAACTCTGAAGCATTTTGCTTGGCCCGGGCCTGAAAAGGTTTCAGGGAGGCTGTTAGCTGATAAAGATGCTGACCTTTTCTTTCTCATTTTGACCAGCAAAATTCCTCTAAATCATGATTTTTACCTTTTCTTAACGAAAATCTCCTTTGGAAACAAAGTTAAAAAAACAAAACAAAACAAAAAAAGCCAAACCCAAAACCAAACCAAACCAAAAGAACCAAGAAAACAAAACCCACAAAAAACCCCAACCAAACCCAACCAAACCAAAACAAACACCCAACCAAAACCACTTTTATTGTGTCTTTTGACCAGAGAGATGCTCAGGGCTTGTTTTGATAATTCACAGCCATGGAACAAGCATGCAGCAAACACCTGTAAAATGAAGGAATTGACAAAAAGGAATGCAAAGAATTTCTTACCTCTGCCTCTCTACTGCTACTGTAGAACACACTAACTCTTCGAATATGTCTTTTTAATGAAAGAAAATCTTCAAGATTGATAAAAGATTTATCAAAACTACTTTTAAGTCATAGGTCTTTCCTGTATTCTGTAAGTTTTTAGTCAGATATTGTCTAAAACATTTAGGTGTCTTTATGGATTATTTCTCAAGCAAACAAAAAGTATTTCATAGCATTCATTCAGGGATAACTTACATCCACGTGATTTACAAAACAGGCAGGTATGAATGCATGTTTTTCAATCAAAAGTATCAAAAGATGCCATGTCATGCTTAGTGGAATCTGGTACTAGGGAATGACTAGTTCTACACTGTAAGATGGGAGCAAAGGAAAAATGTCATATATAAGCAGTGTGTACTATTACTTTTCTGTATCATTGCTTTGCATTTTGTCCCCTTTGCTGAGAAGCTGCAGATACACCTGACTGGCATGAGGTCCATTAAAATGGTCTTTTAATAGGATGTGCAAGATTGAGCCAGGACACGACACCTAAAGAGGACACAGTGGCAGGACCCAGGAAAGAAAACACACCAGGGAAGGTGTTTTGCAACAGAAAACCTTAAGTACATTTTAAAAATTAAAATATACAGGGACATTAATTATTAGTTTATATATGTGATAAACTGAGAAAATAATTCGAGTTGATTAAGAGGAAACAGTGAAGGGTCAATATGACCTGGAGAGAAAAGAAAAACAAGTCGTAAAACTTAATTGGGCCCCTATAAAGAGATAAAACAAGTTACCTCCCTTTTACCTTGTGTAGGATTTATAGTGAGACATTAGTTAGATAGATAATAGGACCTTTCTTGAAATTTATAACTTTGTATAGATAGCAAGCAGACATCTGCAGAGTGTCTGACTTAACAATGTGTAATGTTTATGCTTATGTATAATGAATATTCATGAAGTAGCTGGAAATAAATGTAGAACAACTAACTTCTTTGGGTGTGACAGGCGTTGGGAGTTGTTGGACCCCTTCCCTGATCACCCAGCGCTGAAATTGCTTTTATCATATAATAAAATTCTGATTGGAAATTGCCCGATTGGGTCTCTGTTTCTCACAATATATATGCGTGTCTTCGGGTTCTAACAAAGGAACTTCTGCCAAGTTGAAAGTGGCCTTGCAGTAAAGTGACTGTACATAGAGTGATCCCCTGAGCATCTCAAACTGAATCACCAAAGCAGTCTCAGAGAAAGAGCCCCCAGAATCCAAAGCTGTGAAGTCCTGCCAGTGAGTTCTGGGACTAAGCCCACGGGGTAGTATGTGTTTAGCTGAAAAAGCCTTGGAAGGACAGTTTCAGAGGCCTTCAAAACAAAAGTTCGTCTTCCCTCAGGTTCACCTGATGACTTCAGTGTTATGTATCAGAGCATTGCTCAAACACCAGTACCAAGGTAAATAAAGTGTTTTCTCCCTGTCTCTCTCTTCTGCTAACGTCTGTAGGCATTACAGGTATCCAAGTCTTTCCCCGTGACAAATAAAAGCAGGCATCAGCCACTAAAAGATCATCAGAAAACAGGTAGCTCCTGCAAGTCCATCTCACCAAAACAATTTTCCCGAGGAGTTTTACTTTGAAGAGCAGCCCAGAAGTGAACGCAGGGCTAATTGATTGCAACGTTAACTGCCAGCGAAGTGGATTTGTTAGTAAATACTCGTGTTCCAGAGGGGCCAGTCTGCTGCTCCAGCATGGGAAATATACTACTCTTTATGATAAATCTTAAACACATTGTGACTGATCTTCAGTTTTGATGACATTTGTGAAATGGTAGAGGTGATACAGAGTAGCAATAATGCAAGAAAATGCCTTCGCAATATCCATCTGCTTTCTACAAGAGGGGATGTATGCAGTGATTCATCTTTCCACGAGTTATATGCAAGGATAACTTTTAATTCCAAAAAGAAAGCAAATAGATCAGAGAGGAAACTAGCTGCCTGCAAAACAGCTCTTCTCTAGCAGTTCTTTATAATGATGTGAAATTACAGCTCTTAACATCCTTAAGTGGGCGATTCCCAATCATGACCCTTATGGGTTTTTATGTTGCTGTGACTGAGAAAGCTGCTAACTGTAGATGTAATGTGAGATAGTTCTCTTTCATAGCTCTGAACAGCCATGAATCCGTAGCAGAATATTTACAAGATACAGCAGGAGGAGATGTCATCTAGGAAGTGAAGTGAGGAAAGGAACTTCCAAAATGGAATGTCTGGCCAATTTTAATATTTAAAACTGTGATTTCCTAAAAAACCCAAACCAAAACAAACCAAACCCTCTCCTCCCCCAAAAAAACCAAAACCAAAAACCGCCCAAAAAATTAAGAATTTTTTCAACAGATTCCTATTTCCACAGTTTCACAGGACTTCTACTTTTTCAGAGCAGCCAGGCTGATGGGTAATTTTTATTAAGGCACAAGACCAGTATTTTTTAGAGGATCTCCTTGCACATAGGTTGACTGAAGTTGTCCTAAAATTATCTCAGGAGTGTAGAATAGCATCACCCTGGTTTATGACATCCCTGTGAAAACTGAGTTTCTTTTGTTAAATCTGGAAATTATCCCTTAAGCAGAAAAATGAACTGTTCTACGTTCAAATGGAATGCTCTGCTTCTCATATATCACAAGGGTTTTGAAGGGTTTTTTTAAGGAGCAATTAGGAAATCATATAATCCATTTCCTAATCACATCTTACATGTGACAGAGAGGTGTGAGAGAAAAGTGGGATGGTGGAATCTACTCCTATGTCGCTTTTAGGTTAAATATCATTTGAACAGTAATTCCTGATGCTTAGTGTAGAATATTAATGGCATTCAGACCATTAGGATAATGCATAACATTAATAACATCCAGGCTTGCAAGACCATTAGGACTTACCACATTAAGGGAAAACCCACTCATTCAAGAGCTCGTTTGTGACCAATTTCTTCTTCTTGCCTTCAACTACAGTCTTTTGGAGACTGAGAAGATTTGAAGAGAAGCTGTGGAGGAAAAGCTTTGCTTGTAGAAAACCACGCACTCAAAAAAGTTAGATAACATACAGTGTTATTTGAAAGAGTCTCTCAATCTAATTTCCTCTGTTTCCATACATCAAAAGTAAATTACCATTTTAAGCTGTGTGCTACAATTACTCACAGAGCTTATCCGTAAATGGAATTCAAGAACATGACACGAACACAATGTGCTGCCAGAGGACACTGAGATGCAGCTGATCTTCCTCATATCACACTTTATGTGACTGTTCCCATTCGTAAGAAGGACTGGGGTTACTGGAAGATATGTTGTAAGCACAGTCATGCTTTCCCTGAAATCCTTGACAGGATCTCCCCCACCTCAGTGTAAAGCTGTAAATTAACTATTATCTTCTGTGTTAGAAGTAAAATAATCCAAACAAAAGTCTGTCTGGAAAATATTTTTACTTGCAGCTCTTATCAGAAATGTGTTGACATGTAAACGCACATGAAAAAAAGGCCTCTGCGGGTCCTCGGGTCCTTTTTTATGCACAAAAAGAATCGTGAAATCGTTAATCAGATGGTACCCGATTTACTCCTCCTGTTTAAATGCAAACACCACCAAAAGCATTGTAAAGAAAGTTTTGCAGATGCAATTTCACAGCAAATTGAAGACGAGAGCACAGACTGTGACAGCATGCCTGCATTTGCACACTAAATAGGACATAATAAAGAATGGCAGAGACACGAGTTTTAGCATGTTTAAGAATCTTAAGTGCTCTGAATTTTTTTGGACAATTTGCACTGTTCTGTGGAACAACTGAAAACTGAAGCTCTTACAATCTCATTGCAGCTGGTATTTATGGTACCAAGTCAGTGATGGGGCTTTGCTGGTGCACTGCCACAGGCTGCAGTTGCCCATCTCCATGTTTTGCTGTTTATATATGTATAATATTTGCACATAAATATAAATAAATGTATACTTACATATCTGTCCACGTATGTACATGACTTTCACTCTCTTGCTTGTCAGTGCCCCCTGAAATCCTTAACTCCGTTTTCTTTAAATGCTGTCAGCAGAATGGAGCACTTCTGGATCAAAATGGAGCAAAAAAAAGTGTTCAAAAGATCTCCTTTCCAACAATTCTGGTTTAAGGGGATTCCACAAATATTCCACAAGCCACCACAAGTGTTCTGCTGGTCACAGGGAAATGGTCTGTTATAACATAATGCAAGAAACATTATTTAGGATTTTAAAGAAATGTATGGCTACCAGAAATTCTAGTCAGAAGACAACAAAAAAGCCAAACATGATTTAAGCAATGTGTTCTCAACAAACGAGCTGGCATGTTTGATTTTTGTTTCTAGTGTACCTCAGGTGTGCAATTATTTAACAGCAGCAAAAGCACAGCAGAAATAGCAAATGATTGAGATATTACCAACTTTTTAAATTCAGTGATATACATTTCTGTTATAAATGCCAAATAACCAAAATAAACTGAGGTATTTTTCTTATATCTTGCTACTTACATTGTAGCAATTGCTCATTATACCTTATGAGCTACTCAGAGAATAAAGAGATTTTGTTAAAGAAAAAACTTATACCTGTCTATTTTTCATAATGAAAATTCCACTGTAGCTAAGAACCTCTGAATCTCCCTTGCTGACACATAATACTAGAGCCAGAAAATTGTGTTCTTGTTTTTTTTTGAGAAATAAAGAAAGGCTAACCGACTCTTTTTTTCACAGGAAAACTCTGGTACAGAAGAGAACTGAATTCAAATTTTTAAGTCCCATAAGAGCATTCATGAAACTAATCCTGCTTGTTTGGTAGGGGCTTGCTGTTCTCAGTATTTTAAAAAAGTTCAGGAAGGTTTGAGGTTGGTTTACTTCATATTTAATTTGCACCAGGTTTCACAAAATGAAATTATTAAAAAATACATGGTTGCACCGCATAAACACACAAATATTCCAACTTTATCAAACTTTGCCTACAAAGAGAAATAGGCAACAGTTTTTCACAGCTTTTGAGCATTCATTAGAAGTTGTCGCTGAGCAAGTACCGCATTCAAAATTTATTGACATGTTTCTCCTGCAAATAGTGATCTGGAAGAATTAAATTTTCATGTTATAGTCCCCTCTGCATTTTAAGGTTTCTGGTGACATCCTTGGTGTTGACAATATGATGTTTTGCAGCAGTCTGAAGGTGCCAACTCTCTGTAATTTCCTCTTTTTTAATTATTATCATTAGAAGCTTCTTTTTAATGAGATTGAAGGATATAAGTCCTGGTGACTTGACGAACCATTACAGGAAAATTTAAAACATTTATTCTGTACCCAGCAGTTACATGACAAGCAATCCCAGAAAGAGTTCCCAAACAAGATCTCTGTCAAGAGTGGATTATGATTGGTGCTGAAATACACCCTGACATTTTTACACAAACGGTTTTGTTACCTCCTGATTTTTCTCTGTCATATTTTTTCTGGCCAGGACACACGTGGTTGTTTGTTGAGAGATATTCCAATTGTTTTGTCCATCACAAAGAGCAACCATTCATTATCTAATTTATACATGTTCTCACCTGTTTCATAAAAGCAGCTAATTAAAGCCTCAGCTGTCCTCCCCTCTTCTCAGATCCTAATAATTCACAGGAAGGATGTGATGGGAGGAGGCGGAGAAAAAGAGGCTTTGGTACTTCCAACTTCTTTGGTAAAATTAAGTTTATTCTTTGCTTTGTCCACATTCCCCCACCTCAGCATCAATGGCTTCTGAATCATAGTGAGGCTGTGGAAATGCCAAATTAATTAACTTGATTTTTCAGGTTATGGGGAAAAAAATGGAAAAAGTTATTCCCCTGCCACCAGAGAGAAAGGTCGAGTGAGCTTCCCTAATGTCTCAAGAACATCACCTAGTTCAACAGACATGATTTAATAAAAACATTTCTTTATGTATCTTATTTTTATATGGCTACTACTTCTGAATGCTCAAATAAATTAATTTGATTTTCAGGAATGTTAATATGGATTTTTAAAATATATATTTCTTTCCACTTGCTTCCTGGTCTTCATTTTGATTTTAATTTTTATGTTTATTTGTAATACTACAGGTAGGCAACAGCAAAAAGTTTTAACTAAGTAGAAAAATTTCAGTTTTCCCTTCAAGTAAAGCTCATGGTACTTCTCGAGACAGGAACTTGTATTTTAAAAAAAAAAATAGTAAAAGAATTAATCCTATTAAGATAAGAATTCAGTAAATTGTCTTGGCTGTTTCAAATACAATCCTCAACAACTGGCCCTCCACCAAAAGTGAATTCTACCCTGCCTTCTTCAAATTAATAATATCTATATAATTCTTTTTGTAACAAGACATGAAAAGAGAATTATTGCCTTCAGGATCATGAGCTCCTCTGTCAAAGTGCCAGATCAGAGCAAGATTTAAGTGATCCTAATCTAACCGTGCAAATTTGTTATTTCGACAGTTCATTTTGGTTGTTCTCCATTGAACTAGCTACTGTAATGGTCTTTCAGCACTTGGGCATGCCAAGTTAAACACTTCTAAGGTAGGAGTCTGCCCTTCAGACAGCAGTCCAAACCCAGGGCAAGGCAATAGCCCCATCCTGCTCTGGCACACGGGAGAAATCCAGCATTTGCTTCACCATTAGGTTTGCAGGTTGTATGGGACACACTGCAAGCATGGATTGCATCAGAACACATCATTCACAGTCTTCCCAAGTGACAATGGCTCTTGAGTGATTTACAATTCCTTTGAAATATGCAACTTGTTGTGGTAGGAGGTTTTCTGATTTCAGTTGTCTCTTCTGAGAAAAAACTTTACGTCCTGTTTTTGACTAAGGATCATGGGCTCAAACTGCTTGACATAAAGGTCACTTCTGCAGAGACAAGAGTATTTGAATTGCCAGGGCATGGAGGCACTTTGGTTTAGTACAGATGCACATAATTCATCACGACTAGCCCCTCAGTTATCCCCCTAGATTGCCTCTAATTTCCTAATTTAGAGTTAATTGTGCAGAAGTATAATGTAAATTCGGCTGTTTTTGTCATAGCTCACCATGGCTGGAAACCCTCCAATGGCTGACGAGTGGGCTTAATGAAGCACCTGACCTTTCTCTGAGCCATCTCCAAGCTTGTTAGCTCTCATGTTAATGACAGAGCTTGAATAGATACGGTGTTATGTGCTCAGGGGCACACGGGTACCAGCGCTACACGTGAACAAAACATCACTGAGATAATCTCATAAAGCATTCCTTAACTGGGATGTTGCAGAACTATGGTTTCAAGGCAACCTTATTCATTGTACAGACAGAAAAAGATGGGAATTACAGTTTAATTACTGTGTTATTCTCTATTTTTACCTACAGGAACCGAAGGTATTTACTTATTTACTTTTTATTGTACCCCACAATTACTGTGTGGTACTCAACATGAAATTTTTTTTTTCCATATTTGCTGAGGTTTAACCCTGGTAGGCAGCTAAACACGACACAGGCATTTGCTCACTTGCCCTACAGTGACATGGGGAAAGAGAACTGGGAGAGTAAAAGAGAGAAAAAAAAAAAAGAGAGAAAACTCCTGGGTTGAAATAAAACCAGTTCACCATGAAAACAAAACAGAATAAAGAATTCATTCATTGCTTACCATGGCCAGGCAGGTGTTCATCCATCCCCAGAAGGGCAAGACACATCACTGGAAATGTCCCCCCTTCTTCCTTCTTCCCCCAACTTTATACAACAAGCATGATTAATTTACTTGTGGAATATTTGTATTTGTAGCACTATACAGTGAGGGTTGTCTTTATTTGTGTGATATTTCCAAAATATGAGGATTGGCTTTTTCAATGCATTTTTTCAGATCACATGCTGAGAGAAAGTTCAATTATTTGCTGTGTCCACATCAGAGGTTTTTTTTAGGTTGTGCATTGGGGTTTTTTTCTATCAAAATAGGAAGCACAGCAAAAATTTGCATTACCAGCCACATGTGATTAGAAGTCTAGAGGGTTGGGGTTTTTTTGCCTTTCTGTGTTTCATTGCTTCTCTTTTCTGTTCTGTAACAGGGAGCACTATAATCAACAGAGAGGGGATGGTATCTTTAAAACTACATGAATTACTTGAAGGGTCTATTAACTTCTTTTTGCAAAGCTATCAGGTTTTGTCTATTTTGTGTTAATTTTTTACATTTTTGTTTCAATTCTCTTTTAGAAGGCCCATTAGTTATAAAGCTAACCTAGACAGTAAGAACTGATAACAGGTGATAAAAGTCAAGTAATCCAAGTAGTTAAAAATCTTCTTTATTAAAAGGCTTTTAGCTACAATATATCTATAATTTCAACCCTGTTTTTTCAAACTTGATTCTTTCCCTGAAAACTCACACAAATAGGAATTTGCAGCATAGACAAAATGCATAGAAGTTTTAAATAGATTCTAATTACACATTAAACCAAGAAAAAAAAGATCTGCAGGTAAAACATGACTACTTCTTTCCTTTGGAGTTTCAGGTATACTCACTGAGACAAGAAAAATGAGACCAAAACTAATTTCATTCAGATATTTCCAAAATCAGAAGAAGAGCTAAATATTTATGTGTGGCCATCCTGAACTTGCCTTGGCAAACCAAACTTTCTTTAACTAAGTGGGGAAAAAAACCTTTTAGGAACAGACACAAGAAAAACCTACTGATTAAAAAACCAGGACTAGAGCATCAGTTTTCAAAACTATCACCTTGGACACTATAGTTGCAAAATGTTCCTAAAAATATCGTTGTTAAATTAAAAAAACCCCTATTTTTTGTATTCTTATATGTTCTTTTACATTTGGCTTTAGATTTAATGATCACAGTGAAACTCTCAAAGTATCTAACATGAATCATAGATGTTTTAATAGTCATTTCACAATTTCACTTTCTAGGACAGGCCAGGTAAAAGAAAAGTCAGATTAATAAATGTTTCAATTGACAGTCACATTTTGAAACAGGCAAAAACGAATGGTGTGATCCTGATGAATGAGAAAAACTTGCACCGATATTTCACCATTTGTCAGGTCACTTTTGTCACTGACAAATGAAGGCCTTAGTATAATGTTCTTCTAAAGTAAACTCTGCATAACAGATGTTTTTCCTCCTGATCTGACAGGTATTAAAATGTCCAGTGTGAATCATGGTATCGTTCAGTCCTCATCAGCTGAACATGTCAGAAACAACACGGAGGGAGAGGTCCTGAAATAGAAACAACAAAGGCAGCCACAGTGGGTTGCACATCTGAGCAGGATCCAGATGCCAGGCTTAAACTTGTCTGACACCAGCTTGCTCTGGGACTTTGGGCAAGTCACCCTCATCTCTTCTTCTTTCACTTGTGTAATTGTTCTTGTCTACTTATATTGTAAAGGTTCTCTGGCCTGGACTCTCCCAGCATTTCTACACTGCTGAAATGAGGAGAACACAAGTAAATATCTATACCACTGTCCAATATGGAAATGAATCTGATACCTCAGAAGATACATAACTCATTTATACAGTTGCTGAATCACTAAAACATAAATTACAAGTTCACTAAAATGATTTTTCCCAGTTGCATGCCATCATCCTCGAAGAATGTGTATCATGCATGCCTACAGTGGCACTCTAAATACATATTTATTTCAGTAGTCCTTAATGATCTTTTAAACTTGATTTATTACAGAAGGGTGTAATGTGCCATGTACAGAAGCAATATATTTCCCCCTAAATTTGGTTAAGCTCCTTTTGAGTATAATAGAAACTGAAGGAACATGGCACCTTGTAATTATGCAGCGCTTCTGTAGCCTGAAACCTAGAATAACCTTAGCGAGTCTCCACGATCACATCTGTTCCGCTGGGAGGGAACTAACACTGTGAAATGGAAGTTTTTGAAGTCTGTCTTATTTTTCCTGATGTTACTTGAACCAGGCACACAAAATATAAGTATATAGCAGTAATCATATTTAGAACCAGTGAAATATGGTGTGTTTATATGTACATATAAACTATGAGGTTAAAAACCCCCATGTAATTTATACTTTGACACACACACATAAATATAAATAAAAAAATACAAGCAGCAAGCAGACTATTAATTTACATTTTCCCCTCTTAACCATAGGGTTGCTCATCTCACAAATCATATTTCTACGGGAAATGAAAGGTGCACTGCTGCCAGCATTTTGTAAGAAATAATGACACACTTTACTACCTGTAAGTGCTGACTGAGTGCTTCTGTTTTTCCTTCCCAAGGTGACTGTAACACAGATTGATGAAAGATTCGGCAGGACTACAAAGGTTAAAGATGCAGACCCGGAGCTGGAAGGCAGCCCTGACACTGATGGAATACAGGACAATGAGAGTACCCACATTATTGTCTTACCCTCTGATAACCACTGTAATATAAAAACTGACTAGAGGAGAAGGGAACAAATTAAATCCATTAATCAAGCATATCTGTGCTAAGCAGTTGCTCGAAAGAGATGAAGAAATGAAAAATTTACTGTTTGTTTCCATGCCTGCTACCACTGGAGAAGAAAATTAATTATAAGGCTGAGGCTCAACTATTAGTTAAGTTTTTTCTTGAGAAAGCTATTTATTGGTTTGTCAGAGAACAAATGAACCTCATTAGAGAGATTAGTTTCAGCTGATGGTTTTGCACTAGGACAGGCTAATAACATACCTTTTCAAGATATATTGAAGGAAATAACTTCAGGGAACCAGAGTCAAATTTGTTGTATTATACTTAAATCATAAATGTATGATTCATCACCCAGCTAAAAGTCAGCTCAGTTCTCCTCATATTGCTCTGGTTAAATGGTTATTTAAGTTGCCTGTAGTCAGCTGTTTGTCAGGGATTCACAAAAGGATCTCTCTAGTCAAGGCGTCTCACAGTTCACTCACAGAACTCCTCTCTTGAAGTGCATTATCTGAAACCTAGCTAGTTCTTGAAACAAAAAATACTCCCTTAAATAGGGATTTGGGGGGAGTGTTTTGATTTGTCTTTTTAATAAATGAAACGACAGTCTGATTGAAACTCAGTGGAATTCTTCCAAAAGTTTCTATTTATAAAGCGAATCAATATATATGGTATTTCTCTAATCTACAGAGCAAAGAGTATAGGATGTTCTCCTATATTGCTCTGTCATCCCGCTGGAAACTATTATTAAAGTAGTCACTCTCTATTGGAAAGAAGAGAAGATAGCTCTCTACGAACTGGGAGCCTTCAAAGCAAATTATTACCTGCAGAAGGTCAGAGGAGTTATGCATCCACCAGTGAAAGTGGCTGAGGGTTTGCAGTGCAGCATTTGTGCCAAAGTTTCTAATCTCTTTTTAAACAGGGAGTTCTTCATGGTGAAAGCCTCTGGCTTGCAGTGGGCTTGGTACATCTGAGAAATGCTTTCTTTCACGTGGTGTCCTCATGCCTCATCCTGCAGTAGCAATCTGCCATTATTTTTCACATTTCAGCAACGTTACTTTTATGTTCCTGCCCAAAAAATTTATTTTAATTAACCTTGAATAAAATCACATTTTGCCTGTGTCCTCTGCTGGAACTGAAAAAAAAAGATTAAAATGTTACTAAGGGGATGGAGAAGAAGGAGTTATAACAGCACATGGAAACACATAGTTATGCCAAACTCCATGGGCCTGATTTTCTTAGAAGACCAGCAAAGAGTTGCTATATCCTATAATTACCCTTCTCCTGATCCACACAGCAGCACAATTTGGATTCTTGGCTGCTGAAAAAACCAATATTTAAAGATGAAATTTTGTGCAAGGGATTCCTTCATGGTTCTACACCAAATCCCACCCTAAACCAAGCACTGCCCCTCAAAAACAAACAAACAAACAAACAAAACAGAAAACCAAAAACCCCCCGTTAGATTAAAGAAGTTCATTTTAAATATAGTTTTTTAACTATTAAAAGAACCTGGAGCAGAACAGAAAATCTGACCTGGTGTCTCCATCCCTTTCTGTGGAAGTGATTTAGCTGTATTCCTCTTTCTGGAAGAGCCTGTTGTGTAATACAGTGGACATTAACCCAGCAAAAGCAGCTGCAAAGAGATCCCTGAGAGTAACTCTTGAAACTTAACTTTTCAGTGGCAAAAATGCTTTCCATACAATAGGGACAGATGATTCCTGGGTGTAATGTCCAACACTACGATGGAGATTTAACTGTGGACCTCACACCCCTATCGTAGGTCCAGGCACTCCCGCAGTTCAAACAAGACCACCTTGTCTCCACATTGTTTTAACTCCATTTAGCTCCATTTTGGTGACAAATCCATCCAGCCTTAAGCTATTTCAGCAGGAAAGAATATATTCAGTGAAAGTCTCACGCAGTGTTTCTGTGCTTGCCTTCCACAATCCACCTGCGTGGTAGGTGTCCAGAGGTTATCTTTAACCATATTTCTCTTTTCGGAGCGTGACGGGATAAAATCGTTGACATTATGTCCTTAGCAGGAGATGACTGCATTAGCCTGTATTCCCCACGGTAACATTTGACAGATTGAAGGGAGAATGGTGATATCTGGAAGGTAACGTGTCATGGGCATAAAGACCCACGATTCAAAACCTCTCTTCTTGTTTTTTTCCCCACTGCTGGAGCACTCAGGCAGCCTTAGTATGAATTCAAGTCATCCTCCGTGGAAACAGCACTTTAAAGGTTATCCTGAAGAGCCTTCTCTTTTACTGCAGTAAATCCTCTGTGAATAACAGGCAACTGACTACCATAAAAAGACAATATTTTCTGCACTCTGTACAGTCTCTGATGGCTCTGGCCTATAGCTGCCTTCATGATTTGGAATGCTAAAAGTAGCTTTTACTTTCTGCATGAGGGATGTGTTGGATAGATGACACAAACAGTAAATAGAGATGGCATGTAATAAAACTAACTGAAAAATCTATTACTGTGAGAGAAGTTTACAAGTCGAGGAAGGTGACTAGAGAAACATAATAATGGCAACAGTGAGTGTTTGTGCAACGGTGGAAAGAATAATTTGGACTGCTGATGCTTAGGCACAAATGATAAAGAGCATGCTTGGATTTCTAAATGAGTGTGTGTGTGTGTTTGTTTGTGTCTAAGCAAATGAACTAGAAAATGGATGGTGGATGCAACATTCTACAACATTCCATAGAGCTGAATAAAAACAAATGATGGATTCACAGAATATATGTTAGCAAAACGGAAATAACATGTCATTTACTTAGATACCCTGTTGGAAGTAAGAGATTAATGAAAAACAGAGAACCTGCAAGCAGAAGATATTTTCAATTTTGAAGAATCACAATAGACTACCAAAATAACTTAGGGCTGCTTTAAAATGACCTTAAAAAAAGACTAATTTTCAAATCAACTTTCCACTGACAATACCATTGTTTGTTATGAGAAAAGTTTGAGCTGGTAGCCTGAAACAGGCAAATCTTGAAACTCAGTGTATCATTTTAGAAGGTAAATGCTTCACTTTTCTGTATGGGATGAAGTATTACAGCTTAAGTCAACATGTCATGAGGATTTACACTGAAGAAACTTAAATTAGGATGTGGCCACTGATGATCTAGTAAAAAAAAAAATCAATTAATCAAACAAACAAAACTCTAAAACCAAACCAACCAAACAAAAAATTTTTAAAAGGAAGTTGTTTTTATTTTAAAAAAGTTACTCTTATGTAATTTCTATTATCTTAAGGAACTTAAAAAAATAAATCTGATTCTACCTCATCACAAGGTACACTTTTGCATTCTCTACTTATCTGTTGAGTTTCAGTTCAACTGATTCAATATCCTTCATTTAAACACAGTATTAGAAATCAGGTGTAAGCAAAGGACAGATGGTTGGGGGCCAAATTTTATATTCCAGACAGGTCTCAGTTATACCTGCTTCTCCAATCCATCCTGTATCACCTATTCATTTTTAACAAGTTGCATTGTTCTGCACTGAAACTGAGCAAATTTACAACTAAATAAAAACAATTTTACCCATGTCTCTGAGGTGGATGGAAACTAGTAGGAGTTCAACATTTTGAAAGCTTGTACAGGAGCCCAACTGCAAGTAAGAGCTTGTTTCTGAAAATCTGAATCACAAGATATACTTCTCTGCTGTAACATGTAATAGAATAAACAAGATTATGAAAAACCATAAACTTTTTCATTTTCACTTGGTTAAATTTCTAGACATGTAAAATTAAGACAAGTGTTCTTCGAGTCAGGCTTCTCATTTTGACATTCTTACTACAAATACTATAAATTGTACAAGAAGCCCTCCCTCAGATCTGAGGGAAAGGGCTCTCACAAAAGGATTTGAAAATTTATGATCATCATCATGGCTTTGTGTATATTTGCAATGGTAGCATCTACAGGCAATTTTTTTTACTGGAGATAAAGGTCCTCTCTTTCCCTATGGAAGGACTCATTCTTTTTCAAAGTTCAACACCCTATCAAGTGTATGTTGTTCCATATGTAACTCCTGGCCTCATACTGATGCAAACTAAGTAGTTATTTCTAATTATGCCAGCTTTTCCAAATTTCTGTTTATTATCTGACATCTCTCAAGCATTCCATCTTGCAGTCTGTTAGACTGTTGTGGTATAGTTGATTTAGGTATAGGACAGGCAGTGGTACCACTCAGGACACAGTCAAGAGTTACATCTGCTCTCTGCTGCATTATCTACCTTCCTCTTTCTAATAATTCAAAGCCTCATACTTTATAAAGTCCTTCAGAACACACAGGACAGAGCATGCTGTATCTTGTAAGGCTTCATCTGAGTTTCTCAGTTACCTGCCTGCTCTCTACATCATCTTCCCTTTAATGGTTGGTCTGTGCTCTGTGCTGATAATCCATGATCTTGTACTAAAGGCCCTCAGTGCATTTTATGGTTATGTTGCCATATCCTTATTCAAGAGGCTCAATATCTTCATTAGGAGTGCTGCATTCATAAGCACAGTAGGTGCCACTGAAAACCAATTATCCCCGCAAAAAGGGATCTCCAGAGTTTGAGGGGACCTACAGGGAAATCAAGGAAGCAGAATTAAAGCATGCTGTTCCTTGCAGAAGTGAATATTGCAAACCCCTGCAGGAGCTCCATAGAAAAGTAAAGTGCTGAGAAGCAATAAATCATAAAAAATGGTGTTTTGACATAGAACCCAAGATTTGCTTCCCCGTTCCCCCTTCCTTTATCTCCTGCGGAAAAACATGTTTGCAAATAAGTTTGTGTTTGAAAAAAATAAAATGGTCAGAGAAAGGTGTGAAATAGAAACTCTAAATATAAGACATTTGATTAAAAGTCCTTTAAAAGAGCAAAATATTCCAACAGCAGTAAGTAGACAAAAAAGAGTCAGAGCTTTTCATCCTTTCATTTAATTAATGATTAAGGTTGAAAAAAATTGTGAACTAATGCAATTCAAATTTCAGGTATGAAAAAAAATAATACTTTGAAATTACACTGCACAATTTTATAATAAAATGCTTACAAATAACTACCCTACTTTTGGAAGTAACCATTTATCATTTACACATCATGTTTAGCTTTGTCCTTTTACCAGTTGAGGTGCCCACCCTGAAGTAAAGCACAGCAACTTCCCCTTGGAGAAAACAAACCAAACCAAACCAAAGGAAACCACAATACTTTATCTGTGTTAACTGCAAAGGATTTACCCTGAATGAGCAGATGCCTTTCTGGGTCATTCCAAGAATAGAAATCTAATATATATATGTATTTATACAGACCTTGGGACCAGATTAGAATTCTGTAAGGTTGTTCCACAAGTGCCAAGGAGATGTTTCCTTGTGCAGAGAAACCTGGGATGCCAGGCTGACACCGCAGATGGGATCCAATAACCAACTTCTGTCATGGCTGCAGGGAAGGAGGTGAGATTGTAATCTGAAGACAATAAACAGCTGTAAACACAGAAATTTAATGGCTACTTCTAATATTGTCACAATTAATCAGACACAAGTAAAGAAGTATGACATACATAAACACCTTATTCTTTTAAGAAACCATTTTTGTGCAAAGCAAACAAGCAACAACCCCGGAATCCAACAAAATGAAGGACTGTCACACAGGCTCGTGTTGAGCACAACAAAACCAGCAACAAAACAAGGCTGTATGTAGGGCTTAATTTGCTCTGAAGAACGCTGAGCAACACAAAAAAAGAGTTGACAAAAATCTCTTGTTAGAGGAAACCTGAATCTTGAGAGGTAATTAGGAACAGCGGGAACTTCTCGAATTGCTTATTCTTTGAAACAGCAAGCAATTGCATATCAATCCATGAAACCTGTGTGCATCTGAGAGCATGGAGTGGGTGGGCTTTGGAGTGAATGCACAGTGAAAATGGCTGGCTAGGCTGGCACCTTCAGCACCTGCTGTGCAGAATTATCACTCTGATATCACATAGTATTACATATGTAAGTTGGTCGTCAATAAAGGAGAATTATATTTTTGTTGCTTGTGTTTGAGCTGATACCCTGCCCTCAAGGCTTGATATTCACTTAAGATTCAACAGTGAATCCTCTGCAGCCAGCAATACAAATAAGATTATTTTTTCTAGCTCATACCAACAAAAATTGGAAGTCTTTATTTCCAGTTTTTGGTTCATAGATAGAGACAAAAGGTATCGTGAATTTAATAAGGCAGATGATGAAAACACAGCACTACAGCAGTGCTGACTTTCACTGGGTATTTTACTGCCATCTCTACTTCTTACATTTTTAACTTTTCAAACAAATTAAATCAATTCTTTACTTTGAATACCGGCTGGAATTTGACAGTTAAAATATGACATGATGTCCATATAGTGTGAATAACTCTAAGACCCTTTTGCTCCAAATATTATTTCTATAACTGTAATTGCTTGAGGAACCTAATTTGCATTAGAAATAGGCAAATGTTTGTGCAACAGCATCCCAGAGTAATGCTCATTAATGCTGGAAGGCAGCTATGACTGCCTCATCTCTGATTCACATGGAGTCACTGCACCTTCTCGTGGTTTCAAAGTCAAAACCTTCCAGTCTAGATGTGAGATGTATTTAATCTTCAAACAAGCTTCAGAACAGCCTGTGTCTCTTCTGTCTTTATCAGCATGAGCTCAGTGACACCAGGCTCTTCGTCAACATTAACAGTGTCTCCTGAGTGAATCCTTAAGAAGTAAAATGAAGGGAACTGAAAATAAAATATGCCTACCTGGGTAGGTGGCGAGAACACAAAGTTTAGGGCACAGCACGCTGCTTTGTGAGTGTCATCTATTTTGGATTAGACAAAAAAGAGCAGGGGGAAGTCATTTTTTTCTGTAGAATGTTATGGTTCTACGTGTTAAGGCTGTAAGACCTCTGGTCTGGGTCCTGACACTGAAGAACTCTTATCTACTGCACACTTTTCACCCTTTCCCCCCAAGTAGAAAACGCCCTGCAAGGAATTTGATTGTATCTCCCGCTAAAATTATTTTACAGAAGCTGTGTTTTACCATAAAGGAACATCATTTTCCTCCCAGCCACTTCGAATAAACTTCATTTCAAATCTATCTCAACATTTTTTCTAATTCTGACTGATGTCTTTGGTGATATTTTTCTCTCTCATAAAAAGGCAGGAATATCTGTAAATATTTGAAAGCCAATGTGTTCTCCTACTGTTAATCAACTCAGAAATTTCCAACAGCTTTATTTTCTATCGTTTTCTGCAGATAATTGTACTTTTCAAACAAATCAATTAAGAAAGAGTTAAAGAGTGAAAATGGTTTCGAAGTGCAGGAAAAAAAAAGATTTTACACAATAGCAATTTTAAAAGTGAAGTCCCTTAATTCCCTTGCTTTTGTCAGGATACACACTCCCCACACCGCACAGAAACGTGTGAGGATGTCCTCCAGGTCCCATGCTGGAGGATCCCCAGCCTTTACATCCTGTGCCTTACTCTTGTCACACAAACTCAGTTATTGCACTGCTACTCCGTTCTGCTTTGAAAATGCTTTGATAATGTGAGCTACACAACAGATTCTCTCCTGGAACCTGAAAAAAAAAAAAGCGGGTGTTACCCAGAATGATGGCAGATAAAACTGCTTCCCAAGCAGCAGTATCAGCATGCTTTGGTACTGGAGCAGGATTAGGTTTTGTGAAAATAACACTCCTCTTTTATACTATGGAAACATGGAGATTTATCGAGAAAGTCTAAGCAAGGATGCAATTATGGAAATCCTAATTTTGCCAGACCTAAGTACTCATCTCTTTTAAATCACAAGTTTTTACATCAGCATAAGGAGGAAATAAAACGACAATTTATTTTTGCATAGTTATTTTGTAAGTTTGAAATTAGACACTGGAAGAACTGCAGGACTCTGTCAGGAGAGATGCAGTAAAACCTTGAAAATTTTAGGTTTTAAACCTCCCTTTCCTTTATCAAAAGTTAGATAATCATTTGTTTCCTGTGCCCCAAAGGAAGGATTTTTTCCATCCTGTATTCTAGAAAAGAAAAGAAGCTAATCAGGGGTGAAAAACTAGGTATACCTTTCCTGCTATCTTTCATTTTCTTCAGCTTTGTATTCTCATACATATACATACTTAGATTTATATAAAATCTTGGAGATCTGCAATGCTGAGGTACGAATCTTGTGGGTAGAAGTGAAATGTTCTCCCTTCTCATCTCTCTAAAACCCCAACTTGCTAAGCTTCATTTTTGGAACGTATGAGAAAACAAAAAAAAGACACTTGCTGTCGCTGTGGCTTAAAAAACAGTTTTAAAATGAAACTTGCTTGGAACTCAGATATGGGTTGCCATTCAAAATGCCAGTGTGTAACTATTTATTATGATATATTTTTCCACAATATAAAGACTAGAATTTTAATACTTTTAGTCATAATAACGCCTGTGTAAAGAGGATGTGGGTATTCAATATTACCTAGAATTCAATGCTCATTATAATCTGCTTTGTCAAAACCCTACCTTTCTTCTTCTTTTTTTTTTTAAGTGTAAGATAGATTTTGGTCATATTACAACCACGAGAAACATCAGTAATAATCCAACAAGCAAAATCCAATGCTGGCATCTGTAAAATCCTTTAAATAGGAAAAAAACACATAGAAGAATTATGACAAAGTTTTCTCAGCAAACATGCATTTAATAGTCCTAGAATATTGCAAACAGTATTGGAGGTGCAACCTTTAAATTAAACCTACAAGATAATGAGGCTGCTTTATCCAAGGTTTTCTCACTCAGCTTTCTCCTGCCCTTCCCTTTAAACCTCAGATTAAAGCATTTAGCTGCTGGTGATATTTAAGCTCTAAAAGCTTTGCACAAAAAGTCCTGTTTCTGTCAAATAAAATGTTCTGATGGGCTGAACGATATTTCAGTGATGGGTCTTGACAACCTCTCAAACCAGACCTGAAAGTGATATATTGCCCTTCATTTCAGATGCTCATCTTGGTTCTCTTGCAGAAACCACACAAGTTCCCAGAGGGAGGAGAGGAACACATTTGGTGAAAGGAGGTTGATTGGTTTCTTGCTGATTTGTCATTTTCTTACTTTTTAACTTTCTAAGAGCTAGAGAGGTATTTAACGTCACCAAGCACAAACTTTTTCCGTGCAGTGCCTTCACCCAAGGTTTTTTTTTTTCAAGAAACCAAACAGCATAAAAATAAGCACTGCTTAGTAGATTAATAGTTTCAGAGGATATATGTGAAAAGTGAGGATGGAAAGCGAACTTTGAGAGCAATGATAAACACTACTGTCCTGAAGTGTCCTGTGTTCTTCAACACAAAAGCTACAGTCAATAATGTTTACGGTACTTGGTACAAATGTTCATATTTGTTTTGTACTGAGAGTTAAGACCAACAGCCATGCCCTTGAAAAGAGTGAGTGGTGAGGGAAGGGACAATGTGGTGGATGCTGAAAAGCTACACAACACCAAGGGAAAAGAGAACAGGTTCACGAAAAGTGGGAGAGCACAGTGAATTATTAATTGTACTCTTACTTACAGACACCCCTGGGTCAGACAGTCCCTGAGCAGCAAAATGGGGGAGACTGGGAGAACGTTCTGAGACATATCACTGTGTGCCTGCTTTGGTCCCCAGGCAGCCTGTTTGGTCACTCTCCAAGACAGGGCACAGGACTAACTAGATCCATACAACAGATATCAACATTACAGCTCAAACCCATTCTTATCTACGACCAGGTTTATTTCATATATACAGTCAGGCTTTTACAGAATGTTTTCCTATTTGTTTTAGGACCACTAATAGGATACATCTCAGTTCATCATTTCTGTAGCTTTATTCCCTGAAAACCTGCTTCAAAAAAGACTAGGTGTTTTGAGCTAAGCAAAACCTGCCAGACTGCAAGCTTTAAGTATATTCTAAAGAACAAAGCCTTATAGTTCCAACAAAGTTGTCAGAAGTAAAACAAAAACCATAATGTCACAAAACACCAGAGCTTTCTCCCTTAAACTATATTTGGAAGGAGCAATTAAAAAATTAGTTCCTGGCAGAACAGCTGATATAATTCTATGGATATTTTTCTTAAAAATAATGCAAATTCAAATAACTTTTAGAAAACAAAGATTTGAGTAATAATCCACACAAAGGGTTTTCAAATATCTGTGGTATATCACTACATAAGCCTGGAATGATAGCTGCAGTGACTAAATGGGCATGTACCGAGTGCACATACTGAATAAAAATTCATGGTTTAAAGCAGTGTTGCTCCAAGTGAGAATTTTAAAACATTTCAGCATATTGTTTCAGTGCAATTCACACTTAAAAGTTTTTCTTCAAACACTTTCCAGCTCTGTGTTTAAAATAGTGCAAACTGCTTCTAATCGTACATTATTTTGGGAAAATAAATTACTTTTAATATATAAACAGTCTTACCTGCTTTTTAATGGGTTTGATGGCAGCTCAACTTTTACTTTCTTTCTTTTGCTGTTACTGCCTAGTAAAGGAAGTAATTCCTGAACTGGTATCCCATACACAGGTAGGGACACAAGCTACTTCATAAATTGCTGCTTAGATGCATCAGCTTTCAGTTAAGGTTGCGTAATTTTATTTCAGTGACACCCTAAGAAAAACTGAATAAATTATATATGGCACTAAATGCAGTAATGACTTCAACCTGGGCAGAAATTTCAGAAAGGTTTAAGCAGCTGTCAGAAATGTGGTGGATTTGACAGGTGAGGTGACCAAAAAGTGTAAAGGAGACAAGGAGTGAAAACTATGCAACGTTTGTCCCATATGAACTTCAGTCTCTTTCTGGAGTAAACATGAGAATTCCTTGCTTTCATGTTGACTGGATATAACAGCTAGGTTATTTTGATATGGGTTTATAAAATCATTGAATGGCAATTTAGCTGTGTCTTTCTTCTGGTGACTATATTTCTGTACTGCAGATGAAGGTTGTCCTTCGTGCTCATCTCTTGGAACCTTGTACAACTGGCACAGAAAGAGGGAATTGGGGATGGCCTGCTGGAAACCCCAGTATCTTAAGTTTACCATACTGGTGTGTGCTTTAGTCTGTTTACCTCTTCTCCAAATTGGGAAGTATAACTTGGTCTAAAAGAGAAGTTCCCTAATAGTGAAATTTATTTAATAGTAAGAAATTTATACTTCACAAACTCTATATGTTGGAATAAAAGGTGGGTTCTTGGGCCAAGAAAGTTTTGACCTAATGTCAACAGCTCAGGTTTTCAGTTTCTAGTAAATATTCTACGTTTATGTATTGACCTATGAACAATAAAATTCTAGCCTTACAAGTTGACTATTCTCACTTTCACTGTGTTAACAAATATTTAGGCTTGATGCTGTGACCACTTCCCCGTGGAGCCTTTTCCAGTGCCCGACCACTCTCTGGGAAAAGAACCTCTTTCTCACATCCAACCAAAACCTGCCCTGACACAACTTCAGGCCATTCCCTCGGGTCCTGTCCCTGGTCACCACAGAGCAGAGATCAGTGCCTGCCCCTCCTTTTCCTCTCCCAAGGAAATTGTAACTGCAGTGAGGTCTCCCCTCAACCTCCTCTTCTCCAGGCTGAACAGACCAAGTGCCCTCAGCTGCTCCTCATATGGCTTCCTTTCCAGAATCTTCACCATCTCTGTGGCCCTCCTCTGGATGCACTCTAGTAGCCTTATATCCTCATCATTTATAACCTTGTCATATCTTACAGAGTAAGATTATTAACATAATAATTGCTTTGTGTGCATTCCATGTTTAGTTTCAGACATTTAGATATAAACATTTAATTTTCTCATTCTAATAACTTGTTTAATGGGTCAGCAGCACCCTAGATAATCATTCTTATTAAAAGTGAGTTCCAAAGTTCTGTCCAGTACCACATGTCTTGAGGGTGGCCAGCAAAAGATGCCTGGAGAAGCTTTGAAGGACAGAGTAGTCAAATTCTGCTGGATTCTCTGGCAGCTTCCAGTTTTCTAAGCTTTATGAATTTTTCTGAGACAGATCAAATATTAAATATAAGTATTTAATCTTCATTAATGTATTTGTGCTTAAAATAGGGTTTGTGATAGTTTTAGAACCAGTCTAATGCCACAATATCCTATGGAAATGTGATTCACTCCTTATCTACACATTATGTGAATAAGCATCTACTTTGTTCCACTTAACAATCATTCCCTCCTTTTTTATGAGAAATATCCTTCATTTTCTTCATTGCAGTCTTGATTTTACAGTCTTCTGTCATATTCCCCCCTTCAATGCTCTCTCAGTCTGAAGAGTCCTTGTCTATAAAATTATTCTTCATACAGAAATGATTCCATAACTCTGTTGATTTCCCTTCTATCTTCTCTAGCTCTACTATTCCATTTTTAGATAAATGATCTTGACAGGAAGAGATACTCTTATGGATAAAGCATCAGACCAGGGTCCTGGAAAAAGGAATTATGTTCTTGTTTGTGTCACAGACATTATGCATCATTCAGTCATCTTGTCTTCTTAACTTTGAGTAACCATTCACCGCTAAGTGAAAATATTCTTCAGCAACAGAGAACATTTCTGCTTCCAGCCTGCAGAATATAAACACTACAGGATAATTTGATATGAAATTATTACTTAAATAACACTATGGCATGAGGTTGATTTGGGTATTTTTGAAATTAATTGAGAGCCTCACATTTTTGGATCAGGCCTCTGAAGACTCTCCGGGTACCGATTTTCTCCAGTATTCTCCTCTGAAAAGCTTTAGGAAACAAGTGCCAGGCTACAATGGCTTTATGCTTAGCCCAGAAAATCAGACATCCCAAATCACTGACATATTTATGGGCAATAACTCAACTGCTTCATTTAACCTGCAGTCGAGGCCACAGTGCCAGACACACAGATCACTGGTGACGGTACAGAACCTTCAGGAGGAGCTGCACTTCAGTGTCTCTGCACCTCTTTTTTTATTTTTTTTTTGAACAGCAGCTTTTCAGAAGCTGTTTCCAAACTATATATTACTCCAAACTATGAGCAAACTGGTGATAAAAGCTCAATATTCTGGATAATATGTAAGCTAAAACAGACTCGTTTATATGTCGTACATACCTGAGTATTAAAAAGGTGTAAAAACCAGATGGGCAAACAAACAGTTCCCAATTTCCACATTGCAGGTGAATTACTTTGAGTGAGAACTCACTGATTTCTCCTAATAGAGAAGCACTATTCATTTTATGCCCTAAAAGTGGGTAATGTGGAGAAATCTAGAGAGAACATTAGATTTTCCTTTTGTGAATGCGTGGTGGTTTCTCCAGTGACACCCACTGATTTCTGAAGCTCTATCATCCAAATGGCATTAATTGCGTCACCTTTTATTGCAAACCTGGCATTTATGAACAATATGAGGCTTTTATTTTTCCTCTCCTAGATTTATTTTTACTGAGTAAAGAGAGAAACTTCAGCAGAAGCCTTGGCAGGGTACGTGAAAGGCAAACAAGGAGGATGTCAAACTAAATGAAAGAACTGCTGAACTCCAAGCCTCATATTAAAACTTTACTTTCTAATCAGCGCATAACACCTCAGAATCTCTGTGCCTTGACACAGAGCCTTAGGCATCTCAGCTGGAGTCCAACAAGCCCTAAGGCCTTACCCACACTCACAGCTCCAAACTCAATTTATATACAAAACAGAGACTAAGAACAATCCAGGAGGATTGTAGGAGTCAAAAAATTTATATGAATTTTGTGGAAGGTTTGCAATGTTTTCCAATGCACAAGGCTTGGTGTAGTTTGCAAATTCTATAAAGCTTATTTCTCCCTCTTCTTTAAGCATTTATTCACATGGAATTTTAAATATGATGTGGCATAATATCAGAACATTTCCTAAATATCTAACAGCTACTTACTTAACTGAGAAAAAGTCTCCGAGTCAATTTAAAAAAATGATAATTAAAAAAATTAAATACACAAGATAGGATTATATTCAGTTGATTTCTCTGTGAGTATACAAATTGAGAGTTTTGTTGAGTGGTTTGTTTCGCTAAATGCACAGAAAACGTTTTCAGGACTCCATGTGTACACCAGCATGTTAAGTCAGAAGTCCCACTGTTGGGTCCAGCCCATTGTTCACAGAGGACAGGAAAAGAAAATGAGAATTTTTTTTTGCACTAAGTGATTTCCTGGGTCACTGCCAAGAGAAACTGCTCTTCCCAGCAGGTTTCAACAAAATGCTCCAAGTCCTTTTCTGTGGAAGGAGGTAAGCTGGAACTAGGCTCTGCCCTCAGCATTATCGAGTCAGCTCTATCCACAGCAGCCACACAATGCCAAAGCATCAAGACCTGTCAGTATTTGTGGCCTCAGACTAAGCAGACAAGAAAGAAAAGCAAAACTGGAAAGCAGCATCTTCCAAGGATGACTGCCCTCCTCACAGACTCGTTCCAATCTCACACCACAAGTGCCATAGTTTAACCATTCTATTTTCCAGGCTGGTATTTAATTTGATTTTCCTCTTGGGGAATGACTGCACTTAATTGATCTGTGTCAGCCCACCTCAGTGGAAGAAGTGGAGCCTACAAAATTCATCAGGGAAAAGCTAATAAACTTATTAGACCCAAGGATCTCCCAGACATGGGTCAGTACATTTTTATTTCATTTTTAAACGAAAGATACTGAAGCAAGGAGTACTTAAGGGAAGGTATAAATAATAAAATACCCGGAGGACTTGCTGTGTAGAAGTATAGAAAACAAACAAAACAAAAAAGCTTGGGTGTAGTCTTATATGAGGTAAAAGCTTGTGATATAACATGCTTTACAAGTGAAGTGCACTAAGAGAAGAATATTGATATCCATTCATTTCATGTACTGAAACAAAAGATACCCTATAAATTAATAACTACTGCCATAATTCCAGTATTTTCCATGACTTACTGTAAGATAACCAAGGCAGTGAAGTTTTCAAGATAATTTCATTTCTGAGTGTGCAGACATTATTTACTATTTTCAGATATGTTATTAACTACATCATAAGTATCACATTTGTTATTACATCCAGTTTTTTTCAGTCGTTTGCTTTTGAACATAAATGTATGTAGGCATAGAAGAGGGACTTTTTAGAAGGAATCTTTGTAACTTTTATTTATGATTTATATGTGCAGAAATTATGTTCAAGCCATTCCATTATATTCCAGAATTCTGCCTTAGAATAATCCTACTCAAATTAAATTTTGCTTTTGTTCGCACTACTGTTCCATGTGTCCAGATACCAAGAGTCTTGGAATTTTTTTCTCTTATGAAAGAAAATGTGAAATTTGTGTTTATCTTTCTTTGACTATGACTGCACACAGAGGTTTCCAGCTACCTGAAGTTTTGCCCTGCAAGATTTGTTATTCACTATCCATATTAATAACAATATTATTATTGAAATAAATAAGAATATTAATTACTAAGTCTAAAGACGCAACATCTCTATAAACTGCTTTGTGCATGTCTTTCATTTGCTCTGTAAGTGCAGTGTGTTCTTCTGGGGAACCACTTACCTTTCATTTTTGTCTCTCCATTTAGATGAGGAACACCTTAAAAAAAATTAGTCAGTCATATCTACCTCTTAATTGCTTTCCTCTGACTATTATTGCACTTAAGTGTCTTCCAATGTCTTCCTAATTTAACGTAGATAAATCTTTCCTTTTCATTTTCGAAACTTATATTTACACTAAGGCATTATGGTCATGGCCATGTGAATGAACAGACAAGCAAAACAAAATTTCCAGATGTATCTATTGACTGTTGATGGCCAGCACCAAAAAAAAAAGTTAGGATCCTCGTAGCAAGTAGTGACTTATTAAATTATTTTCATTTATCTGCCAGTGGGAACATTTGCTGAATCAATGTGAACAGTCTAGGGGAATGATCTTAATGAGGATCAATGTTCATAATCGTGAATAACAAAATCAAAATATATTTATGTGCAAACAACTAAACTCTTTACAAGGCTAATGAATAAACAAAACTCTCCTGAAAGATTTAGTTACTTATCAGATTGCTTATGCTGAAATTTCTAGGATAAAATAGATTTTTGACATATGTCCTAGAAAAAATTGCATGAATAGTGATTTCAATGGTTTGAAATGCATGGGATACATAACATTAACATATTTGTGAGCTCATCATAAACTACAATCAGGCTTCAATCAATTATTTAAACATGGAGAGATAAGTTGATAAAACTGTATAGTGGGGGCCCTATCCAAAATCACTGAGTTTACAAACAAAATTCATGGAAATTTGGATCAGATGAAAGTCAATCTTCCTCCCTTCCCCTTCTTTGTGTAAAGGAAAGACATTTAAATAAATATATATACATTTTCACATTTGCAATACCAACAGACAAGGACATTGTCATGAATGTGTCTTGTCTCTGCAATTTCCAGGTAAATTATTTACCTATTCAGGCTGGTGCATATGTTTGTTTATACATATAAATATTGGTTTGACATCTCTTATTTTAGCTCTCCAGTTTGCAGCTCTTCACTTCCACAGTGCAAGGACTTTGTGCCTTTAATTGGCTCAGTCTCTGATTCAATATTTGCTTGAGCTAGCTCTGTGGAAACAAGGCATTGCAATGTTTCACTTTTATCTGTTGAATTTCTTTTTTTCTGTAACAGTGTTGGTCCTTTCGAGGTTCTTCAAAGAAGTTTCATCATCTTGGTTTTTTTTTTTTTTTTTACAGTGCACAGGACCAAAATATCTATGGAAGGTCTAATAATGAGATAAGTTTGATATTATACTTACTTTTCACCTTGAAAGATACACTGTTCTTTCACCTTGAAAGATTCTGAAAGTATATTTATAACTAGGAAATCAGTGTGTATAACTGCATTGCCCTTTAAAAAGGTGTTGACATATATATGCACATACATACATATATAACATATATAAAGCACTTATATCTATTCTTAGGTTCTATAGATTACCAGATTTACTCACCTCTAATCCAGCCTATTTCTTGTATTGGGGGTGTTACAGTGTTGTTACCATTGGCAGAGAAATCTGGTTTTGCCAACAAGAATTATGTGCACACTGACATGAAATAGGGCACAGATAAAAACACCTGGTGCTGAGACTCTTCAAATTTTTGTCGTGTGAGGCTTGCAGAAGAGACCTTGGAGTAGTTTAGCCATGCACCCACACCACCCTTACTCTTGCACTTCAAGGCTTGCTGAGGCTGTCCCAAGGACACTGCCTTCCCCACCCGCAGGCATCGCAGTGCAGATCTTCAGGAATCACACTGTGCTTTTCTTCAGCCCGAGCAAATGGCCTTATTGCACCACTCTTCTTGTCATTCCACCACGGCTTGGGTAAGGTCTGAGCCAAAGCACCCGTTTTCCTCAGTAACTCAGCACCTGCAGATTTCCAAACACCACAGTGGTACTTGCTGGCTGTCCCCCCCACCAAACATCACCTGTGGACATTATTGACCACCATGGACTGTAGAGGAGTGGTCACAGACACGAGGCTGCTACAGATATGGCAGAGAGACACCTGCAATGGAGAAATGTCCACAACCTGGGACTTGCTTTTCCTTTGAGACAAAAAGTCACCAAATGCCTCTGCGAGTTCTTGCCACGGTGCCTGCAGGTCTTGGGGGAGGACTAACATCACCTCTTGGCACATGGGAAGCATAAGCCATCCACACAAACCTTTTGGGACGAAGAGGTACATGAACACTCTTTGTATTAACTGCGCTGTGCCCTCACCAGTGTTTTGCAAAGTCAGGAGGTGGCTGCTGGAGACGATAGTGGGGGTCTCCAGAAGCTGGGAGTTCAGACATGCAGCTGGCCTGATGCTGCACTGGTGCCTAAAGAGCACTTAAAGGTCTCCCTGTGAGCTGCACATCTTGCAAGCTGCCCAGACACTCCCGGAATTTTGCACTGTTTTTTTTTTTTAACCTAAAGCTTGTCAGCCTTTTCGTGCCCAGCAGCATCACAGAGTCTGTACCCACTGGGTGTGCCCCTGGCTTGCCCTGTTGATTGAGCAATGCATGGCAGTCCACCAGCACTAAATTTGGAAAGGTCACGAAATTTTCTCAGGTGCTCTGGTTGTTCCTCTGTGACTCTTCTGAGAGGCGAAGAAGGACTGCAACCAACACAATTGGCAAGAGTATATTAGTAAGATTAATTTCCCAAAAATTCACGTCCTTCTATAACGAAATTTGTCACTAGAACAGATATTAGTATAAAATAACAGTACATTATATGTCTTCATTTAGGAAAGCCCATATGGTTTTGGTTTTCCTATTTTTTTAATGGACAAAAGAAGCTTTGAATTTGGTTTTAGAGTTATGCAAACACGCATAACAAGGTACAAGCTATACATCAGCAGCTTTGGCTGTGTAATAGAAGGTCATCAAAACTTGACTGATGAATTGATAATAGATGCATTGAAGAAAAATTCTAATTTCTATCCAGAAATTCAGTTTATAAACTGTCCCAAAAAGAAAAATTTGCTTTTTGAAACATTTAAGCGTCAAATCTATTGAATGGTCTAATTTTTAAAATACTTCCTGAAAATAGATTAAGTTATAGTAGAAAACCTTGCAGGAATCAGTTAAAATATTATAATTGATAGTGGAAATATGAAAAAGTCCAATCAAACACCCTTCTTAAAATATTCCATTTACATCATTAACCTTGTCAGTCATTCCTTTAAATAAATCCCTCCTTAAAAATGGTAAAAAGTAGGAAATGTACAAGTGTGTACTCCTGGAGTGATTCATAAATTGATTAGTTTTTGAAACATTTTACTCTGATTAAGGAGAACAAGACAGATGAAATATGTGAACTGAAGATATAAATACACTCCACCTATTTATACTGCCATTTTCAAGCTCTCCTTTCTGAGGATTATTTAAAATTTAATACCCAATACCTTTCCTGGAGTCTGGCAACTCAAGGATTATTTTTTTTTAAAAAAATCGTTATGACGAGATCTTCTATTATTGCTTTTCTACAACTCACTAAGACAAATCACTCCATCTGTACTCTAAGAGAGCTAAATTCTGTTCAGGGATTCCACCAGGGCACCAAAAGAACACTGCAAAATTCCTTCACCCCCTGCTCATTTTAGTGCAAGGGTTATTGGTTATACTACACAATTCTGCACTAGGGAATGACAGATTCCAAGAAGCACATCAAAAAACAGAACAAGAAGCTAGCACATGCAGCTAAAAAGGTAGAGGTGACTCAGTTTCCAGGGGTTTACTTTAAATATTTAAAGACCGTTCTGACTCTTGAAAATACTTAATATTTAAAAAGAAAATCAAAAAAACCTGACCCTGGTGACTGGTTTTTTTTTCTCTAGGTAACAAATATCACACCGTCTTCTTTTTTCTTATGCAAAAGTAAACATGCAATTATTTCAAGCATAGTTTCATCTCTGAAGTTTCATTTGCAAAGCAGCAGTGGTAGGAATAGGAGCCACTGAGAACTGGGGTTGTTTCCTGCCATGGAAGCTGGTACAGAGTTTGTAATAGAAGAGTTTTACTGCTTTCTGGCATATTACACTTTTTTTTGTTGGTGTTGTTATTCTAAAGGTGATATATCAGGACTAAATCTACAATTCATATTCCATAAAGCCTACGAATAAAATTACTCACATTTTTGACATGGATGGTGAAAATAAGCCCATATTGAAATCAATGGGAGCTTTATGTCCATGAAGGGTACAAGATGTAGGTGTTTATAATTATCATCTTTAAACCTAATTTCCTTTTCCGTGCCTTTGTAAGGAGTTCAAAGTCATTTGGAAAGTACTTGGTATGTAAATTCCAAGGCCTGCCCAAATCCAGTAGTTGAAGCTGAAACCCGAGATAAAAAAAGAAATGAAAAATTTTCTGAGAGAGAAAAGCAGTTTGTGCTTCAGCCTTAAACGATCCTGATATCTGATACAATGGAAGAGCTGAAGAAGAGATTAGCCATTTGAAAAATGACCATTTCAGAGCTTTCATTGATTTCTTAAAGGTCTATTCACTAAAAAAAATACATTTAAAGCATAAAATGACAAAAGTTCTACTGGTAGGTCATTACTTGGATTCGAACTGCTCGTAGTCTGCAGCCTCAAAACAGCAAAAAAGTATTGCTACCCTACTAATGAGTTAGCATTTGCTGTGATTGTGGGGTGACAAGCAGGCAAGAAGGTGTTACTAATGGCACTCAGTATAACTGGGTGCATGTGTCTAAAACCGTGATACACTTTACAATTATTTCAGTGTCACTGAGGATGCCTGGGGGACAGCAGCTGAGGTTTTCATTCTGCAGAAAGATAATGCCCTGTGGAGGAAAAGATGCAGCCAAAGGTTCAGCAATTAGGGCCACATGCAGCCACAGTGCCAATGCTGGGTTCAGTGGTGTGGGAAAACAACTGTAGTAAAGAAGATGAGATAATTTATTTACAGACAGTTACTGGCTTCTGATATATTTGGGTTGCTACATTATTGTAACAGCATCGGAGTATTACTTTGTGAATGGCTGCTGTTCAGAAGACTCGATATTTTGAAGACAGATGAGGTCCTAGCATACACAAAATAGTAAGCATAGTGACATTCTTTTAGAAGGAAAAAAAAAAATAAATCCGGGATGAATAACCTAACAAAATACACAATCTTTTAGTGTTTGTAAACCCAAGGGATTACAAGAAAACAAGTAACAGCTGTCAAGGGAAAGCAATGATGTAAAATCTTTCTAAAACGTTTTTAAAATGAGTTAAAAAGTCTAGGGATAATGTGAAAAAAACCCAAAAAACCCCAAAACAAAACAAAACAAAAAAACCCCAAAAAACAAACACCATGAAAACAAAAGTGTGGATAAGATTCAGTTGCTTAAATATAGCATTCATTCCTGTGCAGGCATCCAAGACAACCATACAAGGCTGGCAGATATGACTTACAGCCCAAGGGAGATCTGCTTTCCCCTGGCTGACAGCTGGAGGCCAGGCAGAATATCTCATGTTGCTGAAAACCAGAAAACCCACGCTGAATTTCTCAGAGCTTTGCGTTATTTGCAAACGGGCCGGGTGATACTTGCCCTCTGTCCAGCGCTGGAGAGGGGACACCTGGAGCACTGTGTCCATTCCTGAGCTCACCAGTACAAGAGAGGGATGGACATACTGGAGAGAATCCAGGGAAGGGCCACAAAGAAATCAGGGGATCGAAGCATCTCTCCTGCAAGGAAAGGCTGAACGTGGGACTGACTGTTCAGCCTGGAGAAGGCTCAGGGGGAACCTCATTTGTTGTATTGACCAAGTGCCATCTTGCAAGGGCTTTTGTTCTAAGTGATGAATGTAGTGCATTATCTCTGAAATTACTGCGCAGCCTGTGAGAACAATTAATTTTTTTTTCGTGAAATTACAAGGCAGTTAATTAATCTGAGTTAAAGTTAATTAAAATTTTACTCCTGTAAGAAAAGTGTTGGTCCGTTTAGCATATGTCAGGGTTTTTTTTTTTTCTGCTAATGACCTCAAAAAGAAAATATTATGAGTTCTTGAAATTTGTTTTTATTAGCTATTGAATTCCTGTACATAGTCCTCTGTTCCAGAAAAAGAAGAGTTAAGTTTAGTATCTCTTACTATTAGTTAATTTTACTTAACAAGAGTAAAATCAAATACTGGTAGGTTACTGTGACATCAGAGCTAACTAGTCAACCAAATTTGCATGCAAAACTTCTGGTGCTTGTAATATATCAAGAGTCTAGGGAGACTGGGCAAAGGCATCAGAAGTATAACTTGGGGAGCACTAGAAATGTGATGTGGGGAGTACTCAGCTCCATTCAAATGGAATTTGAAAATCAGTTGACCACACACTACCTGGGGAACAGCTCCTGAAAGACTCCCTTTCACACGATTCCTTCTGCTGGGGAAGGAGCACGATGAAGAAAAATGTAATCATACGTTTCCACAGAGCTTGTAGAAACCGTGACTTGGAGACTGAGCTCTCCCTTTCGTCCTTTTATAACTTGCTGATGTCACAAATATTTCAAGTTTAGGATCTTATGCGTCATCAACACGCTCTGACTGTTTAGCAGTGCTGGAGAGAGGCAAAACAACCATAAAATCCAGCTGGCATGCTCTACTTGCTTTAGCACATTGATGAATCTGCTCTTAAAGTTGAAATAAAATATGATTTAATATACCAGGAAAAATCAGAACCGATGCAGAAATATTTCATTATGCTTGCGAATTATTAGTATGGAAGTTCTGAGATAATTTAAGTAGGGTAAAACTAATAGGTAAATATAGTTGTTAGACTATTAAGAATAGGAATGAGTTCTCGAAGCACTAAACTGAAATAATCATTATAAAATGAAACCACCTCTAAATTTCACACCAATCAACATTAACACTCATGTAGTCCTACCATAACAAAAATATTTTGAGGAAATTGAAAGGGGGCAACAAATCAAATTAATTCTAAAACATTTTCTAAAAATATTTTGCTGACTGAGAGATGCCAATCATCTTGCATCTTAACATACGCTAAAATTTCAGAAATATAAAACTATATTCGTAAATATTTATGTGCATAATGCACAGACTTATAAATACTATTTCTGAGAAACCCATGAATAAACATTTTCTGGCATTTCCAAGAAAGTCTTCAACATCCTTTTGTATTTTATCTTAGGTCAACTTTATCCTTTCTTATTCTATCAGTTTAAAGTATTTGAATACGCTGAAAGAAAAACTGTGATTGAAATTGCAAAATAAGAAATGGAGAGAGGTGGGTTTTTTCATTTTCATTTGGGTTTAGGTTGTCAGGTTTTGGTGTACAGGAAAGGAACCTGTAGAGAAACTTATCTGGAATGTGTGTTTGTGTTATGTGCATGTTTTGGTTGCGGGTATGGATTTTTTTTTCCAGAGTAAACAGTTATTATTTGAAATGTAGAAGCCAAAATTTAGTAATTTCAAAGATATCTGTGTAAATTAGGGGAGAGAGAGTGATGGCCAGGAAAATTTAGCCCTATATTTAGCTCAAGTACTTTCTAAGTATTGTATAGTTATTGTTGAGTAATAGTCCTGTGCTATGTTAGGTCTAGACCTCAAAACATTAAAATTATTCACAGCTTTCACTATTAAAAAGAAGGTTTAGGTACCAAATGAACATAATTTAAAGTTATATCAGAAGAACAATCACAGATAACGATTATCCTTCATGACATGACAAAAACCACCGTGGCATTTGACATTTTTGGCTAAAATAGTCCTTTGCTGAAGAAATAGGTGACTGCAGCCAATTAGGGTTAGTGACTGCAGGCAAATATAACAGAAATTGTTCCAAGTGTTCTCCCGACTTCTCCAGTTCCTGGCACTGGCATCCTGCCATCCTGCCAGCTCCAGGACACCCTGCAGGACACCTGCCTGCCCTGGCCATGGGGCAGGACTGGCCCAGCAATCCCAGACCAGCCACCTTGAAGCAGAGTTCGGGGGATATTGAGTAGAAATGCTAAATGAAGGCTTCGCTGAGATCTAATTTTAAAGAGTTCTAAAGCAATATGACTTTTTTTTTTTCTTAGGCAAAACATTACACAGAAGCTAATTACTGTTATTGATAATGATCTCAAACACTCAAGGACCTGCAGCTGAGTGTTGGTAATCCAAACTGAATTCCAAGGCTAGAGGAATTAGCATAAACTAGTTAGGAAGGTTCAGTGTAAGCATCAGTTCGAGGTCTAAAGTGTTTACGACTTGAAACAAGCTTAGCTAATTACTAATCAATGGGCTGCATCCTGAGAGACATGTTTTTACCAGGACTGAGATAATAACAAACCTGATAACCAGTCTCAGAGGGAGAAAAGGAGATGTTAAAATATGTAGCCTAAAATGATAAACCAGATCTAAACAGCACAGTAATTTGCAGAAAAAGATCTTCCTATTCAAAAAGGGGAAATATTTTCCTGCAAGCATCATCACAAAATGAACTTTTGTCATTCCCTGTTAATAAAGCAGAAAAGAAAATTAAAAAAAAACCTGTTTGTGATCCATATTTAAGCTGTGCAAACTTCAGCTCTAAATAAGTATGTTATTTTCTCCTTGCTCCACATAGTAATCTGTTTCCAAATACATAACAATGGCTTAATGAAACTCGAGCTTATTGAATGAGACGTTTTGAAACAGCTCACGGAATGCATATGAAATTACAACAGAATAACATGTATAGCTATATAGTTTATATAGCAAAATCTGGTACTTTTGATCTTTTGATGGATGAAGTAGATATATTTAAAAGCAAGAATCAGAAGATAAGTATTAGAAATTATACAGGCAAGGTGAATTTGCATATCAACTTGAGAATACAGATGGAAATGAAGGTGTATTTAATCAGGCACTTTATATTAACACTATTGATTACCTGAAGGGTTCTGGTTGTCACAGGCAAATGTCAGATGCTCTAATTAGATCACTGTACAACTTGTATATGCACTAATTGCACAGGGGACTGCACATAAAACAAATGTAGTCTTTTACATCTGCTGGACGATGACACTATGAAATACAGTTCCTGAATTCAGATTTGTTTTGGAATGTCCAACAACTTTAGGTATGCAGACAGTGTGATTCCTATCTCTGGTCTGTAAAGCCTCACAGAAAGATTAATTACAGCTCACATCAATTCTGGCCTCTAGATGTCATGTAAAGTACATAACACCAAAGAGGAAGCATGGGAATTTTGATTTTATCCATCAGAGGAAAAAGAGAATAACAGGTAGGTATTAGAATTTTAAAAAGGAGTGGTTTACTGTTTGCATCTTTTAGATAACTGAAGTTCTTAAAATTAAGAGGGAAGTAGGAATAAGGAGGAAATAAGTTTGAAGCAAAACATATTACTGATTGAAGAATTACTTCTATAAATCAGCCAGATTTGAGAAAATAATAAACAACGTTCAAGAACTCACAGATGTCATACCACTGATACTCAAGGTTAAAACTGCCACAGAAAATATAATAGCTCTCAAAGATGCAATAGAAATAGAGTTATATAACCGACCTTTTACATCAAACTCTGCCTTGCAGTTCCAAGCATTTCTCAAAATACTTTTGATAACACTCATAAAACAATTGTCCAGTATTTTATTAGCAATTTTAAAATACACAGAGCAAACACCATAAAAACACTCTGCTTCATGACAGCATTTATCCAAGGATCTTAAAATCTATTACTCGTGCAACAGATACATAAAATAAATAACTAGAATTATATTCATTTTTGCAGGTCATTGAATAGAAAAAGTTATTGAAATGCAGGTCCGAACTCAAATTCCAAATTAATAGCAAGACCAGGAAAGGAAACTCAAGATCCTTTTCCCACCAAATAAAACATTCATTATCGAACATAAAAATTGTGATGGGAAATCAGCTTAGATTCTCTAAGGGATCTTGCATGTAGGGTTTCTAAGAGCTCATGTTTCTGTGTATAGTAAAACACCCTGGAAAACTGCAGGTGCCTGCAGACCTGGTTGCCACCAGTGAGCATCTGCTGATCTTTGTGTCGGCACTGGGCATCCCAAGGGCACCACACACCCACGTTCAGCAGAGACTCAGAGAAAGTGTGTAACCTCAAGGGTGAGTCCTGCACAGGACATGCAAGACAAGCCAGTAAAGTAAAGCTGATCTGACTCTGAAGGCCACAAACCAAATGTTTGTATCTATGCAATCCTAGGGCTCTCCAGTGCTTCTCTACTCTTCGGCTTTATCAGCCATTCATTTCCTAACTGTCCAGCACCTTGTGCCTTTTCCTGTCTTACAAGCTTCTCCTAAGGTTATCACCAGGACTATCAGCCTGCCAGCACCAACATTTTATCTCACAGCTTCTATTCCCACTGACTAACAATCACTTCCCAGCACAGAATAAGTCAGGCTCCAGCTTGTGCCAGTTGTTTGCCTCCTGATAAAGGTTATTTCAAAATGACACCACAAGTTACTATAAAATGCTACTTAGAGGATGATAGTACTTTCACACTTCTCTAGGTGTTCATTTTTCATTTTCTCTCTCCTCCCACTAAAAAATTTTTCTTTCCTTTTGAAAGAATAAATGCATTAATCAAAAATAGCTGCAACAGACTGACCGTGCTGATCACACTGAATAGACCTAATCCTTTAAGTGTGCCTTTTCCAGGACCTAAGGAATAATGAGATTACACTCCACTTACAACCAATACATTCCACTTGAATTTTTTTAAGTGCCTCAAATGCATAAATACACTCAGCCTTGACACACAACACCGCGTATTTTTAATCACTGTTTGATGTGTTTACACACTTGCAGCTTTATTTCACTTCTATTAATAGCAAAGAGTGGAAGTGTTTCAATGCAAGGCAACACTTGCCTAATACTGTAACTCACAGAACTGGACCCTGTTCTTCACCTTGCCTTTCACTGTGTTATTCTCTGATTCTGAGGAACGTTAAATGTTAAGTAAAAACCACCTTTAAGAAAATTACCTCTATCTGCAGCTTCTTGCATTTGTGCCCCAGCTGGGTCAGCCACTTTCCATCAGTCTGTGCAAACTCCCTGTAAGAGTCGTGAGTGCAGTTTAAAGCTTTTTCTCTTTGACCATGCAAACAAAAATATATTTTGTTCCCACGCAGACCACTTCTGCACCATAGCAGAAACCTCACTTTTAGATTTCTTTGCGCCTCTCAGCGTACAGTAAAAAGTTGTGTTAACCCATTAAACAAAGAGGATATGAACTAGACCCTAAGAGAAGGCTAATGAAATTCTGCATGACAAAAATGATGACACCCCTACAAATGTGTGGGTTAAATGTTATCGGCTCGAGGTCTTTTGTGGTCAAAATTGTCTGCTCAGGTTGGCAGGCTCTTTCCTGAGGAGTCTCAGATTTCTGCTGAACTGGCCTTTGGCACATCAGGTCTTTGTAGGCTGAGTTCAGAAGCTTCGGAATAATAGTTTATGAGTGCAAAGGATTCCCTACAAGCATTAAAAAGCATGGGGGGAAAATGAAAGGATTAAGCAGGAAATTATTTTAAAAGTGTGGTTTTTCTCTTGTAAAAGGTTCTAACCTTGGGAAGGGAATAGTTTCGAGAAAATCAAACAGTGAAATACAAATGAATTTTTAAAACACCAGTTAATATTTTGTGTCCTGAAATTAATTAAATTAAAACATATTTCAGGCATACAAAAGTGCCTTTTACTCAATTTAATCACTGGTTAATTTGATCCTTCATTTAATTTGATCAAAACCCCAGGAATCAAATCAGCTGTATTAAAAATAGCAAAACTTTCACTCCTTATTTTGATTAATTTTGATCGCCTTAGGCAAGTAATATCATATAATCCAATCACTGGTTATAGAACACTGCCATTTTAATTAATTACGACAATGAAAAAAATTGAGCGAGAACAGAGATAGGAGCCCAAGGAAGAAAATGTATTTATAACAAAAGGACAACTACAACTCGGTGTGGTGCCATTAAGACATTGCTACTAAAATTTTAGTTCTGTCATTTGCCATTGTAACCCACTCGCTCACTGCTCAAGCCCGGCGCAGAACTTCACCCAGGACTGTACTGCCAGCACAGGGAGATCAAAATTCAACAAAAAGAAGTGCCACCTCTTGAGATTTTCTTGCAGGGAGAAGCCACTGTACAGTGATGTGCAGCATTTTAGCCTTCCAGGGAATTTCAGTCCTGCCTTGAGGCAAATCTCCTCAGCTGGCGCTGCTTTCCCACCTCTTCGGGGAAAATTCACTGGCAGAACTGGCTTAGGAAGCAAATGAAATTATTTAAACAGAGCTGAGGAGAGGAGAAAAGAGGGGAGAGAAAGTATCCAGCAGGTCTTTTCATTACTCTCCATCCCTCTTGCTCCATTCTGCTTTCCTTTTTACTCTCCAGGGTGTCTGATTGGAGAAGCAAATTCTGGTGGCTTGAGAGAGAAAGGCAGAATCCCTGAAGATCTGATGAGGTTGGAAGCACTCAGAATAATGTAACTAATTGCTGGTTAAGCAGACTAATATTATGTAGATAAGGAATTCTGTAACTTCTCTTCATAAATATAGCAGGAATGCCAAAATAAGTGATGCACATAAATAATTCCAGACCCAGGGAACCAAGAGAGCAATAGTAATAACAAGCACTACCACCACCAGAATGCAGAATAAAACCAAAACAACTGCTAAAAAATAAATTTTGGGATCTCCTTACCAGTTTGTTTTCTCATTTTTCTTTTTTATTTCTTTTTTCTTTTGATTTGGTTTTTTTTTTAGGATTAATAACATTGACTCACCAGTCCATGAATATGAAAATGAATATTAAAACCCAGTGAAAATCTGAGGCAGAATTTATCACCTCCCAGTTAGGCACCAGCCAAATTTTTAGAGTTTAACATTTTGCAATTTAAGATTTGTTGAGAGCTGGCCTTGAGGGGAAGTATTGATGAAACCCAACTGCTCACAGATTTCCTTGGTACACGTGAGACTAAGAAAAATGAAAAGACCCTGAGTGTATTAAGGCTCCATCAGTACAAACATACAAAGTGTTTTAAAATGACTCATCAAAACATCGAAATATATTTTCCTCCCATCACACACCATTTTTTGACTCATAACTTGGGACCCCATTTTTTTCAATAAACTGAGTTACAACTCCCATGATGTGCAAGTGTAATGGTAGCAAGAAAATTTTAGGGTGGTTTTAGGTATAACGAGACCCAGAGCAAGTGAGAATAAAGCAGTCCCCATTATTTGTCTTCCACGAGAAAAGGAAATATTTTGGAAACACCTTTTCAGACTCAATAAGTCAATCTAAAGCTGTGACATTTCATAGCTAATTATTTTTTAATTAAATTCTGAATTTTTATTCTGTTGCTCAATTCCGATTGCAATGCAACGAAGTTCTGAATCTTGGACTATCCTCCAGAATTTTGAACCATATAAAGAAAGCCCTGATCAGGCAGCAGTGATCAAGCATATGTACTCTTATAGCAGATTTTATGCTGTTACATAGTGTAAAGACTACTACAATGACAATGATTTAGTCTTTTTTCTTTAGTAAATAACCGTTCAAAAGTAGGAGAACACAGAGAGTGATAAGGCACGCGTTTGTGACTATAAAAGACAGTCTAACAGACGGAAACAACACCGGGACACAACTTTGCAAGGTTTTGAAAAACAAAGGAAAATATTACGTCTATGTCAAGATTTTTTCCCTATTTCTGTAAGTATTCTCCCAGCAGCAGATACTGTTCAAAAGAAAATAGAATAAACTTATCAGGTCTTTCCTGGAATGTGTCTTCTTCCCTGTCTTAAGGACACGTGCTATTTTTAGTTTTCCACATTTAAAAACAACCTGTTGAAATGGATTGTTTAGGGTAACTGTGTCATGATTTTCATTTTAAGCATTATTAAAGTTGTTAAAATGCAACAAAATACGGATTTAAATAATTTTCAAATATACTTTTATCACTTTTCAAATTTAATTACCATAAGAACAGTATCACTATATTAAAACCTAATTACCTTATACCCTTTCTGGCTTCATGACAACGCTCATAAAATGCTTAATATTCATGTAACATGCTACCTCACCCTGTAATATCACCATATTTATGGAAAGAAATTGTAATCCTCTTTACTGGCTCAGGTTAATTCCAATGAAATATTAAATCCATTTTCTAATCTAAATGAGTTCATTAGGAGAGGCATGGTACTGAGAATACCAAACTCTCTATAGAGTTCAGCTTCATTACATTCCAGTGCTGTGCATTTCCAGAGCTGTTGTACTACATTTAGGAGGATTTATCTGTACTGTTCCAAAAACATTCATCCTAATTCTACTCCTTCTGTGCATGCTAATCATGAATATGTTAAGTGGAAATACCGAGCTAGCAGCCAATCTCATCCCCAGATGGGTTCAAGTTATGATTACAGAAGCAAATTTGCCATAAGCACTCATAAAACTGTGCCAGAAAAGAGGAAATGAAGGTTTGGAGATTCTTTTTTTTTTCCTTTGTACCTTCACCTCCCAGCCACCTTTCGTTTACTCTTCAGTGTAGTGGGGGAAAAACATTTGCTAAGGAGGGGAAGTGTCCTAAGGTGTTTAAAGGGCTGGTATTTCCAGTCTGATGTAGACTATTTACCTGGCGTTAAGCCATAAAATGTTGTGCATGGAATAATTCTAAACAATATAAATCAAACTACTTTGGGCTGAGGCCTGGCATTTTCCTCAAACTTAAGGGCACCTCTCCACAAAAATAGTCCCACTGATCCTGAAGTACAGCTAGCTCAAACTTCAGAGCACAAGAGATACTTCTTTAAACTGAAAAGCAGTGGATAAGAATATTTTTACTAGGGCTTCTACAGTATCACTGCCAGGAGTAACACTCTCTCTCTCTCTCAGATA